>NW_024118246.1:0-14726 GCF_003073215.2 Triticum urartu
GTAGGACAAAATATGTCATGCAAGTTCTTTTCCATAAGCACGTATGACTATATTCGGAATACATGCCTACATTACATTGATGAACTGGAGCTAGTTCTGTGTCACCCTATGTTATGACTGTTACATGATCGATCGCATCCGGCATAATTCTCCTTCACCGATCCAATGCCTACGAGATTTTCATATATTGTTCTTTGCTTAATTACTTTTCCGCTGCTACTGTTACAATCACTACAAAACCCAAAAACATTACTTTTGCCACCGTTACCACTACTATCATATTACTTTGCTACTAAACACTTTGCTGCAGATATTAAGTTTCCAGGTGTGGTTGAATTGACAACTTAGCTGCTAATACTTGAGAATATTCTTTGGCCCCCCTTGTGTCGAATCAATAAATTTGGGTTGAATACTCTACCCTCGAAAACTGTTGCGATCCCCTATACCTGTGGGTTATTAGACATATCTGCCTAGATCTTTCCTCACCACATGATGCTTGCCGAAGGAGAAAAATAAAAAGGAATAGAAGAAAAAACTTTGACTCTTTGCATAAAAGTAAATACATAAAAGTAAAAGATAGGCCCTTCGCAGAGGGAAGCAGAGGTTTCCATGCGCTTATTTGTTTGTATGCTCAACCCCTTAGTGCAAAAGAACGTCATGTTGCATTGCCCCTTATGATAGAGACCTTTATTATGCAGTCTGTCGCTTTTATTCTTCACCATCACAAGTTTGTGCAACACTCAATAAAAATACACTTCCGTGATGATACATGTTTGTCATAGTAGGTCACGTTTTCTGTCATGCATGTACATCCATGAGAATTTTATGACAGAATCAAGATAGTCATACATGTGCTGTCATAGAAGTGTTCCATGACATTACCAAAATTATCACCACGCAAGTGTCCACTTCCATGATGATAAATCGCGCGTCAGGGATGTGCCTAGCAAAGATAGGGGGCAAGCACCACATGTTAAAGGATATATGACAATATGACTTCTATGTGAATATAAACAAACATAAACCATTAAGTTGTCTTCCTTGTCCAACGTCAACAATTTTGGCATGTAATATTTTGATGAGGGCTCACAATCACAAAAGATTTTTAGGATAGTATATTTATATGTGAATCTTCTCTTCCCTTATTAATTCTTTCATGAGTTGCATCATTGACTAATGCTATGTTTGTCAATCTCTAATAAAATTTTCTACTTATACTCTTCCTTATGTGGTGTCATCACCTACCATAAGATTAGTATATGATATTTTTTATTTATTCCCTTTCTTTCATTTATTTCCTTTCTCTTTTACTTTTATTTGCAACATGAAATTAAAGAAAGCAAAAACTCAAACTAAACTTTATTATATAACTTGCACACGATTACAAGGATAGATCACTAAGCAAACTCTCGAAAGGAAAGGGTCGAACTAAAATTTTATTCATCTAAAGCAAAGATTGAACTAAAATAAGTAAAGGAAAAAAGATAGTGGGATGATACGATACTGGGGCACCTCCCCCAAACTTGGCGGAAGCCAAGGGGAGTGCCCATACCCGATACTCAATTTTCCTTTCGTCATGAAGGAAAAGGTGGTGATGAAGAGATCTTGTCCTCGGATTTCCATGGTAGTGGTCTGATGACCCACAAGTATAGGGGATCTATCGTAGTACTTTCGATAAGTAAGAGTGTTGAACCCAACGAGGAGCAGAAGGAAATGACAAGCAGTTTTCAGTAAGGTATTCTCTGCAAGCACTGAAATTATCGGTAGATAGTTTTGTGATAAGGTAATTCGTAACGGGTAACAAGTAACAAAAGTAAAAAAGGTGCAGCAAGGTGGCCCAATACTTTTGGAGCAAAGGACAAGCCTGGACAAACTCTTATATAAAGGACAGCGCTCCTGAGGACACATGGGAATTATCGTCAAGCTAGTTTTCATCATGCTCATATGATTCGCGTTCATTACTTCGATAATTTGATATGTGGGTGGACCGGTGCTTGGGTATTGAACTTCATTGGACAAGCATCCCACTTATGATTAACCCCCATCGCAAGCATCTGCAACTACGATAGAAGAATTAAGGTAAACCAACATATGGATCCAAATCAGCCCCTTACGAAGCAACACATAAACTAGGGTTCAAGCTTCTGTCACTCTAGCAACCCATCATCTAATTATTACTTCCCAATGCCTTCCCCTAGGACCAAACAATGGTGAAGTGTCATGTATTCGACATTCACATAACACCACTAGAGGAAAGACAACATACATCTCATCAAAATATCGAACAAATACCAAATTCACATGACTACTTATAGCAAGACTTCTCCCATGTCCTCGGGAACAAACGTAACTACTCACAAATCATATTCATGTTCATAATCAGAGGGGTATTAATATGCATAAAGGATCTGAAAATATAATCTTCCACCAAATAAACCAACTAGCATCAACTACATGGAGTAATAAACACTACTAGCAACCCATAGGTACCAATCTGACGTTTTGAGACGAAGACCGGATACAAGATATGAACTAGGGTTTGAGAGGAGATGGTGCTGGTGAAGATGTTGATGGAGCGTGACCCCCTCCCGATGAGAGGATCGATGGTGACGATTTCCCCTCCCGGAGGGATGTTTCCACAGCAGAACAGCTCCGCTGAAGCCCTCGATTGGTTCCGCCAAGGTTCCGCCTCGAGACGGCGGTGCTTCATCCCGAAAACTTTCTTATGATTTTTTCCAGGGCAAAAGACACCTTATACCAGAAGATGGGCATCAGGGGGCTTCCAGGTGGCCCACGAGGCAGGGGTGCGCCCTCCACCCTTGTGGACGGTGGGTGTCCCCCCTCTGGTGCTTCCTTCGCCCAATATTTTTTTTATATTCCAAAACTGACTTTCATGGAGTTTCAGGACTTTTGGAGTTGTACAGAATAGGTCTCTAATATTTGCTCCTTTTCCAGCCCAGAAATCAGGCTGCCGGCATTCTCCCTCTTCATGTAAACCTTGTAAAATAAGAGAGAAAAGGCATGAGTGTTGTGACATGATGTGTAATAACAGCCCATAATTCAATAAATATCGATTAAAAGCATGATGCAAAATGGACGTATCAACTCCGCCAAGCTTAGACCTCGCTTGTCCTCAAGCGGAAGCCGATATCGAAAAATATGTCCACATGTTTAGAGATAGAGGTGTCAATAAAATAAAATACGGACATGAGGGCATCATGATCATTCATAGAATAGCAACATATATATATATATATATTGTCATATGATTTCTTATGCTAAAGTAAAAATCTATTCACAATGTCAAGTATGAATTAGAAACTTCATTGAAAAACTAGCAAACTATAATCTCAGTCATTGAAGCAATTGCAATTTATCATAACAACGGAAAGAGTCAATATAAGAGCTTTTCAGCAAGTCCACATACTCAACTATCATTTAGTCTTTCACAATTGCTAACACTCACGCAATACTTATGGGTATGAAGTTTTAATCGGACACAGAGAAAGATAGGGGCTTATAGTTTTGCCTCCTAACCTTTTACCTCAAGGGTATTGTCAACAATAATGCTTTATGAAAACCCACATCCAATTATATATATAGTGCTTGCCAAAGGATAAAGTGTAAAAAGGAAAGGTGAAGATCACCATGACTTTTGCATAAGGTGTAAGACAAAAATAAAAGATAGGCCCTTCGCAGAGGGAAGCAGAGGTTGTCATGTGCTTTTATGGTTGGATGCACAAAATCTTAATGCAAAAGAACATCAATTTATATTGCCACTTGTGATAGGGACCTTTATTATGCATTCCGTCGCTTTTATTTCTTCCATATCACAAGCTCGTATAAAGCTTATTTTCTCCACACTAATAAATCATACATATTTAGAGAGAAATTTTTATTGCTTGCAACAATGACAACTTAATTGAAGGATCTTACTCAATCCATAGGTAGATATGGTGGACTCTCATGGCAAAACTGGGTTTAAGGATATTTGGAAGCACAGGTAGTATCTCTACTTGGTGCAAATAATTTGGCTAGCATGAGGGGGAAAGGCAAGCTCAACATGTTGGATGATCCATGATAATATAATTTATTTCGGATATAAGAAAACATAACCCATTACATTGTCTTCCTTGTCCAACATTAACCTTTTAGCATGTCATATTTTAATGAGTACTCACAATCATAAAAGATGTCCAAGATAGTATATTTATATGTGAAAACCTCTCTTTCTTTATGACTTCCTATTAATTGCAACGATGACCCAAACTATGTTTGTCAGCTCTCTACAAATTTTATTCATCATACTCTTTATATGTGAAGTAATTACCCTCCATAAGATCAATATGATCTCTTTATTTCTTTTTAGTCTTCCCTTTTTTCTTTTATTCCCTCAAGATCATAGCAAGACAACCAAGCCCTCGACTCAAGACTAATCTTTATTATATATAGCTCACAGACTCGATTACATAGATAAGGATCAACACAAAACTCAAAGCTAGATCATACTAAACTTTATTCTATTAGATCAAGATATAACCAAAAGGATCGAGCTAAGAAAAATGGTAAAGATAAAAGTGTGATGGTGATATGATACCGGGGCACCTCCCCCAAGCTTGGCAGTTGCCAAGGGGAGTGCCCATACCCATGTATTTATGTCTCTTTCTTCGAAGGTGGTGATATGATATTCTTGGCGATGATGCCCCTTAGGATATGATTCTCTTCCTCAAGCTTATTGACTTGCTGCTTGAGATCCATTATTTCCCTATGGAGCTTACCCGTGACGGCTAAAGCTCCTTTCACCCATGGATGTTGCATAGCTGCGGGAGAACAAGTAACACTCTTTTTCATATTTTCATTAGAAAGAAATCTAGCATTAGGAGGGATGACCGAGTTGGAATTGCCGAGCTCTGAAGTTCCTACATCATGAATTTGGCTTGGAGACGAGAGGTAACTTCTTGATCCTCCTCCATGGCATCTATCCTTTTCAATTCGGCCTCCATCTCTTCCTCCATTGATGGCCCAAAATGGTCAGCATCACTGTTTACTCCTGGCCCCGGTGTCGGATGAGATACCCTACTCTCCCCGACTGACTCTTGAGAAGACATCTTGCTCTAAATCTGCTGCAGAAACAACTCAAAACAAAAACAGAGGATTGTGTCGTGGTACGGTGGTCAAAACCTTCGGGGGATTATATAATGAATTTTTACCAACCAAAAGAAGTATCGTGCAAGAAAAGGGAGTCCGAAGGGCACACGAGGTGCCCACGAGGCAGGGGGTGTGCCTAGGGGGGTAGGGAGCGCCCTTCACCCTCGTGGACGCCTCGTGTCCTTTCCGGACTACCTCTTATTTTCCTATTTTCTTAAATATTCCAAAAAGGAGAAAATTGCCATTAGAACTATTTTGGAGTCGGTTTACTTACCGTACCACATACCTATTCCTTTTCGGAGTTTGAAACATTCTGGAAAGTGTTCCTTATGTACTCCTCCGGGGTTACGGTGTCAATAACATTGGTTTCAACATTTATAGGATTACCTGAGATATAATGTTTGATTCATTGACCGTTCACCACCTTCAGATTTGTGCCTTCAAAGTTGTTGATTTTTATGGCACCGGAACGATAGACCTCCTCGATAATGTAAGGACCTTCCCATTTAGAGAGGAGTTTTCCTGCAAAAAATCTTAAACGATAGTTGTATAATAGGACATAATCGCCTACATTAAACTCACGCGTTTGTATCCTTTTGTCATGCCATCTTTTAATTTTTTTGTTTAAACAGTTTGGCATTCTCATAGGCCTAGGTTCTCCACTCATCAAGTGAGCTAATGTCAAATAGTCTCTTCTCACCGGCAAGTTTGAAATCATAACTGAGCTCTTTAATGGCCCAATATGCCTTATGTTCTAGTTCGAGAGGTAAGTGACATGCTTTTCCATAAACCATTTTATACGGGGACATACCCATAGGATTTTTATATGCAGTTCTATAGGCCCATAATGCATCATCAAGTTTCTTGGACCAATTCTTTCTAGATCTATTAACAGTCTTTTGCAAAATTAATTTAATCTCTCTATTACTCAGTTCTACTTTAACACTAGACTGTGGGTGGTATGGAGATGCAATTCTATGATTAACATCATACTTAGCAAGCATTTTCCAAAAAGCACCATGAATAAAATGTGAACCACCATTAGTCATTAAGTATCTAGGGACTCCAAACCTCAGAAAAATAACTTCTTTAAGCATCTTAATAGAGGTGTTATGATCAGCACTACTAGTTGGACTAGCTTCTACCCACTTAGTAACGTAATCAATAGCAACTAAAATATGTGTATACCAATTAGAGGAAGGAAATGGTCCCATATAATCAAAGCCCCAAACATCAAATGGTTCAATAACAAGTGAATAGTTCATAGGCATTTCTTGAAGTCTACTAATATTACCAATTCTTTGACATTCATCACAAGACAAGATAAACTTATGGGCATCTTTGAAAAGAGTAGGCCAATAAAAACCAGATTGCAATACCTTATGTGCAGTTCTATCTCCAGCATTGTGTCCTCCATAAGCCTCAGAGTGACACTTGTGTAGGATCTGTTCCCGTTCATGCTCAGGTACACAACGTCTAATAACACCATCTACTCCTTCTTTATAAAGGTGTGGGTCATCCCAGAAGTAATGTCTCAAATCATAGAAAAACTTTTTCTTTTGCTGTTCTGTGAAACTAGGTGGTATAAATTTAGCAACAATGTAATTAGCATAATCATCATACCATGGAGAAGTACGAGAAGCATTTATGATAGCTAATTGTTCATTAGGAAAGCTATCATCTATAGGTAGTGGGTCATCAAGAACATTCTCTAATCTAGACAAGTTGTATGCAACAGGGTTCTCAGCTCCCTTTCTATCAATAATATGCAAATCAAATTCTTGTAGCAAGAGAACCCATCTAATAAGTCTAGGTTTAGCATCTTTGTTTTCCATAAGGTATTTAATAGCAGCATGATCAGTGTGAACAGTTACTTTAGAATCAACAATATAAGGTCTGAACTTATCACAAGCAAATACAACTGCTAAAAATTCTTTTTCAGTAGTAGCATAATTTCTCTAGGCACTATCTAGAGTTCTACTAGCATATTGGATAACATTTCATTTCTTATCAACTCTTTGTCCTAGAACAACACCTACAACATAATCACTAGCATCACACATAATTTCAAAGGGTAAATTCCGATCAGGTGGCTGAACAATAGGTGCAGAAATCAAGGCTTTCTTAAGTATTTCAAATGCTTCTACACAATCATCATCAAAGACAAAAGGAACATCTTTTTGTAAGAGATTAGTCAGAGGCCTAGAAATTTTTGAGAAGTCTTCAATGAACCTCCTATAAAAACCGGCATGACCAAGGAAACTTCTTATACCTTCAATGTCCTTAGAACACAGCATCTTTTCAATAGCATCAACTTTAGCTTTATCAACTTTAATACCTCTTTCAGAAATTTTATGCCCCAAGACAATACCTTCATTGACCATAAAGTGACACTTCTCCCAATTCAAGACAAGATTAGTTTCTTCACATTTCTGCAAAACTCGACCAAGGTTGCTTAAGCAATCATCAAAAGAAGTTCCATACATGGAGAAATCATCCATGAAAACCTCAACAATCTTTTCACAAAAGTCAGAGAATATAGCAGTCATACATCTTTGAAAGGTAGCAGGTGCATTACATAAACCAAAAGGCATACGTCTATAAGCAAAGGTACCTAAAGGGCAAGTAAAAGTGGTATTTTCCTGATCCTCTTTCAACACAAGTATTTGAGAGAAACCAGAATAACCATCTAGAAAGCAAAAATGTGTATGTTTGGATAATCTTTCTAGCATTTGATCAATAAAAGGTAAAGGGTAATGATCCTTTCTAGTAGCTTTATTTAATTTGCGGAAGTCAATTACCATTCTATAACCTGTAATAATTCTTTGTGGGATCAATTCATCTTTATCATTAGGGACAACAGTAATACCTCCCTTCTTAGGGACACAATGGATAGGACTTACCCACTGACTATCAGCAACAGGATAAATTATACCTGCCTCCAGAAGCTTTAGTATTTCATCTCTTACCACTTCTTTCATTGTCGGTGTACAAAAGTAGGGGCTCTCCATTTGACCCCTTTACTTGTGCACGGGTAGTCAGAGCCACATGCCGCGGCCACACTTAGCAAGGCAGAGGAGGGAAGCTAGAGAGAAGCCGAAGCATGAGACGACCAAGGTGACGCCAAGACCGAAAGCACAGGAGGGCAAGAGGGCAAGGTGGACTCCCTCGGCAAGATCCTTGCCGAGGCAGGCCCCCGCAGCCTTGGCAAGAGCCTTGCCGGGGCAACTTGCCCGATGCCAGCGGAGTGAACCACCCTTGAGCCCACCGGCTCCAACCCAACCAACTGCATTGGAACCAAGGCTCGGGAGGCGCCTTTGTGGCGGCATTCAAATCTTCGTCAAGCTCATAAATATGTGAGTTCGGATGAGGACTAGAAGACGGCGACCCTCGGCAGGATCCTAGCCGAGGAAATCCACAAGACCCCCGGCAAGATCCTTGCTGGGGATGACACCAACGCCACGACAAGACCCTTGCCGAGCTCCCGACAAGACCCTTGCCGAGGGCGTCAGCAGGACCACTGCCAGGCCCGCACCAGCCAAGACTCCGTCGTCGTTTGCATGCAGCTGCCAGCCCAACCAGCTGGGCAGGCACCTGTGTGGCAACATGCAGCTTCCAGGCCAAATCAGTAAGCACGTGTGTGGCGGCATGCAAATCTTCATGAAGGCCCTACCTCTGTGCCACCTCAGCTGCCTGCCTGCCTACATGGTGCTGCATGCATCGCCAGCCCGGACGCGTGTCGAAGCGAGGCGGAGCGGCGACGGACGGGACGGCCTCGTTCCCGTCCCCGATAAAGCTGATGAACACCTACGTAGCACATTTAATGCACTTTGTCCCGTAATGTCGTGCGATAAGCTCGCGCACTGTAGGCCTCTCCACCTCCTGTGTGCCACTGTGGCAGCCCCTTTTTCCTATAAAAGGAGGCCCAAGGCGACCAGGAGAGGGATTCGGCTTTTTGGAACGGGACAGCCACTGTAGCTAGTTCAGAAAGCTCAAGAACACTCAATACATCCACCAAAGCAGGACTAGGGTTTTACGCATCCTCGCGGCCCAAACCTGGGTAAACGATCCATGTGCTTGCTCCTAAACTTGTTCTTCTCACGACCCCGCGCCCGCCGACTATAGAAGGGATCCCAGTGACCCCATAGGTGTCGTTCTCACCGACATCTTTGGCGCGCCAGGTAGGGGGGGCGCAGTTGTGAGAATCTGGTCTAGCGGTCGGCTTAGCAGTTCCTCGTGGCCATGGCTTCCGGAGAAGAAGACAGCCAAGGGAACGACGCCGCCTGCAAGCGCGAAGGACGCCGGTGCAGCGACAGGAAAGCTAAGTCATACGAAACCTTAAGCAATTTACTTTTTATATATGAGGTTATTGTCCTCGAAGGTCCTGCCCTATGTATGAAAGCCTGCACGCAAAGGGGCCCTTCCGCAATTGGCAATGCCCTTGTTCTGTTTCGAGTCCGCTCGACAGCTCAAGCGACCGCGTCGAGAGTGGCAGGGTAGCCTTCCGCAATTGGCAACGCTCTCGATTCTGACTCGAGTCAAGCTCGACAGTTCGAGCGGCCGCGCTGAGAACAGTAAGGTGGTTCGCTCGGCAGCAAGCACACATGGCAGGCCATTGGGGATCCGTCCTCAAGGTGCCGCCCTGGGTTTACGGCCGACAAGCCTACCCGTTTAACATAGGGTAAACATACAAAGGGAAGATCGAACAGGGAGATAACATGCATCGTACCAAAAGTGATGCAGAGTTGTATTACATCAATTGTTGCTGCGGTTCTGACTAAGGATAAAAACTGTCTTGGTCATGAACCCGCCGCGACAGTGGGAGATGGGGTGCCTAATCTTGGCGCTGGCCCTCCACCCTCTCGATTTCACCGATGCGGCTGATGATGGGCTTGATACGCTCCTTGAGCGCCGCGAGGTCCACACCCGTCGGCAAGCTGTCTAGCGCGGTGTCGAAGTCGAGGTTGGGGTTCCAGTACGCCATCTTGGTGAGAACCTTGGTCATGGCACCCCGGCAAAGCCTCTGGGCCTCATTGACCAGTGAGGCCACCCGGTTGGCACGAAGCCGCTCCAAAGCACTGACGACCCTCTCAAAGAACATGGTCAGGCTGCAGTTGGCGCTCAAGTTCGGCTCCAGGGTGTACCTCACATTCGGTATCCCCATGGTAGCCAGCTGTGTGGTGGCCTTGTCGGCAATGACGGCGAGGCGATTGAGCCAGCGGTTCTCGCCCTCCACGTTCTCCTTGTGGGCGAGGGCATCGTCCTTCCGCAACTGCTTCTCGGTCTCCAGGTTCTTGGTCAGGGTCTCCTCCCGGGCCTTGCTCTCCGACAACATCCCCTCGAGACCCTCCAGCTTCAGCCTGAGGTCTTTGATGGAGTTGTTGGCCTTAAAGAGCTCCCCAACCCTACTGAGGACCGCGCCCTGCGCCTCTGTCAAAACGTTGTTGAGCGTGTCCTTCTCCTTGGACAGTGCCAGGACCTGGTTTTTCAGCCCGTCCCACTCCACCTCCAGCTACTTCATCTTGTCGGCGTGAGCCTGGGCCTAGGCATTGAGTGTCTCCCTGTGCCTCTGCTCCATCCCCTGGGTCCGCTCCACGACAAGCTTCTCCACCTCCTCATCCTTGCTGCGGAGCGTTGCGGCAAGCTTCTCCTCACGTGCGGCAAGGTCCTCCTCCTGGGAGTTCAGCGCGGCCTGGTGCTGGGCTCGAGCGGCCTCGGCTGCGGCGGCCAAGCTCTCCGCCGTCTCCTGGGCCTTCTCAATGTCGGCCTGCTTCATGGTGAGCTCCACTTCATGCTTGGACAGCTCGCACTGGGCGACCTTCAGGTCCTCACAAGCTTGGCGGAACCAAGTCTGCGTCTCGGCGATGCGTACCTTGAGGTCCGCCTCCGCCTTCTCTACCATTGCCGCCCTGGACTTGGCCTTGTCCAGGCGGGCGCGGTGGAGCGCCTGGAGCTTCCGGAAGTTGGCATCCATGGCTTGGAGAAGCCGCTCCTCCTGAGAACCATCACCACCGGCGCTCGTCTCATCAACAACCTCGAGCCCGGCGGCGACAAGCACCCCTTCGTCGAACACCTCTCCCTCGATTGGCGCCCTGGAGATCGACGACCCTGGGCGGTGGACGAAGAGGTCGTCACTCACCCTCAGGTACCTGCCGGAGCCAGAGGCAGTAGAGGAGGAAGGCTAGTCATCAGCCCCCTCCTCCCAGGCAACGGGCTCGCTGGCCTCCCCGGCAGGTCCCTTGTCGGCCTCCTCGTCGGTAGTAGCCTTGCCGGGCTCCCCGGCAGGCCCCTTGGCGGCGTCCTCAGCAGCGCCCTTGGCGGCCTCTTCGACGGCGGTCTTCTCAGCCTCCGCCATGGTGTTCTTGGCGACATCCTCGATGATGGTGTCCAGGTCCTCTTGGTCCGCCAGGAGAGGATCTAGGTATCGGAAGGGGGGTGAAGTGAAGCCAAGACCAGGATTCAAGAAGAACAAAAGAGAAGGGATGGAAGGCAAGTGGCTTACCCGTGCCGGGCTGGGAAACAGAGCCCCCCCTCTCCGCCAGCATCAGGCACCAAGGTGCGGCCGGCAGTGCCCAAGCTTGCCTCCTCCTCCTCCGTGTGCATGGGCTCGGTGCTTGGCGCCCTTGCCGGGGACGCCCCTCGTGGCGGCGTGGTTGACGGAGGCGGCGTGTTGGCGGTAGCCCTCAGTGGCTCCTCCTGCTGCTATCCTCCTCATGCGATCGCGGCAAGGTCAGCACCAAGGATCATGCCCTTGGGACACATTGACGGGGAGTGAGTGGCGAACTTACGCTGGGGGCTGCGCCGGGGGCTGCTGTCCGGACTGCTCACCACCACCAGTGGCGCCTTAGAGGTGCCCGCCGGGGGCTGGCCGCCCGCCGAGGACCTGGCCCTCTTCACCCTCTGGGCCAGTGTCTCCATATCCTTGCCAAGACGAAAACAAGTCAAGATAAGAAGCACAGTCAGTGGAGCTGAAGATGACGAAAGGAAACGGCACTTACTCGTCCTCCACCTCCTCTTTTGCTGCCTTCCTCTTCCTCCTTGGGCTGAGAGACCCGAGGTCAAAGAAGACCTCCGTGTCGTCGCCTGCGGGAGGAGGGGAAGCAGGTGGAGCAGGGGAAGCAGGCAGAGTTGGGGGATGATTGGACGAAGAAGAAGCACATGCTTTCTTCTTCGCCACCGTGGCCATCACCAACTTCTTCGCCGCTGTGGCCCTCGCTTAGCGCGCGAGCGTCTCCTGGGTTTGCCGGGGTTGCATGGCCCTGTCGGGCCGAACCGGCTCGCCGGAGGTGGCCCGTCGCAAGACTCGCCCTTTCCCCGCGGCTGGGGGCTCGACAGCTTCAGCCTCCTCCTCGAACGGCTTGTCGTCGTCTCCAATAAGGGGAGCCCCGGTGCCGGCGTTGCTGGACTCCCCGGCAGACTCCGCCCATTGGGCGAGCTCCTACTCCTCTGCGGCCGCCGCAGCTTTGTCCTCCACGCCACCGGCGCTGCTGGCCTCCCTAGCGAGCTCCGCCTCCGCCGCCCTGGCGGTGATGTAGTCCAGCTCCGCCTGGGTGGTGTCCTGGACGAGCCACGGTTCCTCGCGGATGTACTTCTCCTCTAGGGTGTCAAAAAACTCCTGCACCTGCTCCTCTGGCGGCGTGACCCAGTTTCGGATGGGGTAGTGTGTGTTACAGTCCGACATCATGGCGATGATGTCGGTCTGGCGCGAGTTGTCGCTCAGCGGGACCACCCCCGCCGGCAACCCAAACAAGGGCCCCTTGACAACCTTGCTGGCCTTCGCAGCCTTTCCGGACCTCTCAGCCCTGCCTTCTCTGTCCACATCGAGCTAGAAGAGCCACTGGTAGAAGTGGGCGTGCGCCAACATGGTGAAATTGTGGTCAAGGCCGGGGCGGAGTCGCATGATGTCCGCCGCGTTCGTGAAGAGCCAGGCCGGCCTCCCCTTGTTATGCAGCGGAGCGATTCAGCGGCGGATGAAATCCGCCCCGATCATCTCAAGGGTGAGCCCGGCCTCGGTGAGGCGAAGAATCCTAGTCGACGGTGAGCTTTGCGTTGTCGGGATCGACACTGCTCAAATCGTTGCCGCGAACCGGCGGTGCCTGGCGAGCCCGGCAGAACTCTTGTGGATCCTCCTCTTCAATCCAGCACCACCGGCCCCGCCACTCCTCCCACCTCTCCTTCTGAGCGCCCTCTGGATATGTCCCCTTGGACCTCGGGATCCAGGCGACACAACCGGAGATGGCGCCTCCCTTCTGGATCCGAGGGAAGAAGTAGTGGTGGAAGAGCATAGTGTTGGGGTGCACGCCGGTGAAGCCCTCACAGAGATGGGCGAAGAGAGCCATGCACGCCACGGCGTTTGGGGTAAAATCCAGGAGGTGGAAGTCGAAGGTATGCATGATGTCATTGAAGAAATCGGAGAAGGGGGGGCAAAGGCCGCAGGAGAAGTAATCAACGAAGAACGGATACTGATTCGAGGCGGCTTTGCCGCAGTTGGCGGGGATGACGCGTGTGGCAGGATGCCCCATCGTCTCTCCCCCCATATTGACCCCCCCACAGTGGCCTAAAGTTGTCCCGAAGGTGGGCTGCGTCGACCGTCGAAGGAAAGTAGGCGAGCTTCGTCCGCCGCGCCTCCAACCCCTTCTCCGGCGGCTCGGCCCCTCCGGCATTCTTGGCCACTCCCTTGCCCTTGCCAGTCTTGGGCGCCATGGTTGTTGGGGTATGGGGTCCCGGCAAACCCTTAAGGTTCGAACACTGGGGTGCGCGCGAATTCTGTCCCTCCAACCGATCTACGCTCTAGCTCGCTAGGATCTTGCGGACGAACTCGACGAACTCACAACACAGAAGGACACGGGGTTTATACTGGTTCGGGCCACCGTTATGATGTAATACCCTACTCCAGTGTGGTGGTGGTGGATTGCCTCTTGGGCTGATGATGAACAATACAAAAGAAGAACAGCCTCCCGAGGTTGAGGCGTTCTTGAGCTCGGTGAGCTTGTGTGTGGGGGGGTGGTCTCTCTCAAGCTAAGATCTGATCGTCCCCTCCACTTTGGTGGCTAGTCCTATTTATAGAGGCCCTGGTCCTCTTCCCAAATGTCGAGCGGGAAGGGAGCCAACAATGACGGGCTAATTTGAAGGGGGGCAGCTAGTACAAGCTATCCTGATAAAAGTAGTCTTCGCCTGCACAAAGTTCTGGTGGTGGCGCTGCTCTAGGCTCCATGGTGACCTCCGTCTTGCAGTCCATGGTCTTGGTCTTGTTGCACCGAAATGGCAACCTATGCCTGAGGCCTCGGTACTCCACGGCTGCGCTTGCCCCCTTTGCACCAAAGAGGAAACAAGGACGATGTGCGCGCTGGCGCCCGCTTGGCGCCCGCCTGCTGTCGATCGTCACGGCTCACGTCACGAGAACCTCGTGAGGCTCGCCTTGCCTTGATATCTCCGCTCCTCGTGAGCCTGCCTAGCTAGGCCACTCCAGAGGAGGTCCTGCGTTGTCCGTCTCACGAGGCTTGGCCCCTCGCAACGGTCTTGGGTGCTTTGTTGGTGAAGATGGGCCGTACGGCCTGCTGGCTCAGCCACGCCGCGGG
>NW_024118247.1:0-8104 GCF_003073215.2 Triticum urartu
TTCAGCAGGTGGCCCACTATATATACACATACAAATGTCAAAGGTCTATATTGCCCTTTATACGTTTTGTGAGGAGAGGTGTAGCGAAGCGGGGCTCTAGAACACTTCTGACCATCCTGGATTTTCTTGTATACTAGTAGAATGCCCGTGCGATGCTACGCGCAAATCTTTACCTAATATTAAAGGACGGAGGCTTTCATAGTTCTCCATACGTCGTTTATTTATATCCATTGATTTTATGTTACCCATTAGGATTAATGATTGATATTTAAAAGTAGATCTACATAAATTAAATTTTGGATATCTTCTTCGTGCAACAGCCCACGTACTAGAATAGTATGGGCCTACGTGATGCAATGGGCCTCGCACTGAAGGATACACATTACGAGGAAAAATAGTATGATGGGCCTCCACGTGCAAGTACGATGGGCCGCCATGCAATGGGCCTCCATGTGCACGGATGAATCCCACATCCACGCCGCCACTGCCTAGCTCTTGCTCGCCTGGGCTTGTGTGGATGGGCCACGACACGGCCTCGGTCCCCCTGCTCACTCCTAGGACGACGCTGACACGCACGGCTGGATGCGCGACGACGCGAAGCCCTCCCCTACGGCGTCCCGGCGGAGGGCCCCTAGGCCGCAGATCCTCCTCCTCGCCGGCACTTCCGCGAACGCGTCTTCGCCGCCGCCTCCGTGCAGCTGCTCGTGCCTTAACACTACCCTCGCCTATGAGTGTGCCTACGGCGTACCCTTCAACTCTCTGTCTCAAATCCGTAGATCACGTCGTCATTTATTTCTGATCTGAGCATCCATGGATGGTAGATGCAGCGGGAATATTTTACGGGGTGAAGGGTTGCGAGGGGAGGAGCCCTACGACGAACTTGACGCCAGTTGACGTGACCACGACCACTGTATCGACGTGAAAGTTATTGAACCAACCACATATCTCGCCTCAGGAATCAGAAACAACCATACACGCCGCCATGAACAACCATACATTACATCCTGTTGTTACGACAAGCGAATTCATACGAGGAAGCGGTGGGTGGAGTGCAGTGACTAAGAACTTCAAAATCTGCAAGCTCTACTCTTCTCTGCTAGTATTTGGTAATTATTGGCAATCAGCGGCTGCATGGTTCACCGTTTACACAATCTCTATTGGAAGCACCAGTATGAATCGATGTTCTTATGCTCATCTGTTGCTCATTAATAAATTGTGTGTGGTTGGTTCATTTACGGCCATTGTGCAAACCCTGGTGCATTCTGCGTCGTTGTGGGATGTGCTGCCGACGGAATCAGTGTTCATGTGGCCGGCGCACCTGGGGGTACGACAGACACAACGGCCAGTTAATTGCAGCCTGATGCATTTACTAGCTACTTTGCCATTGCGACTATGTGGTGAACACCTAAGAGGAGAAGCGAGAAGCTTAAGAGGTGAGAGTTACCTACTTGTTGCATGCTTCACCATTGCTGGGCACAGAAAAGAGAGAAGGAGAGATTAAATCAAGGGGTATCAGAACATACGGTGCTGCCTGCTGCCATTGTCCTATTGTATTGCATGAACCCAGGAAGAAAAAGAGGAGAGAGGTAACAAAAAGTGGGAAAGAGGCAAGCTTCATCATATTCATCATCCATGCTTCAAAGGTAACGTTTTTATGTAGTCATAAAAGATTGTTTGGTGGATTGGAAAATGCAGAGGTTGAAATTTGAGTCGGATCTTTTCAACTATCTTTGGATTAAAAAAGAGATAGCATTGAAATCCCAGGTTTTTGCACTTCATTTGTGTATCTGAAGTTCTTAACTGGCTTGTGTACTATAGGATAGTTGCCATGCATGCGTCAGTTACTTCGCTAGCAAATTGCTGTTGAGCACCAGACACTTTTCACTTTCTACAACTAAACGTGTTCCAATTGTTCGGAAGATGGAACGGTATGTTGTCTAATCTCAATTTATTTTCACAATACTCAGTTTGATGCTTTTTGGAATATTATATTAAAAAATGGTCTATCATACTCTGAGTTGGGAGACATTAGAAATTGTGCAGGTTATACTGATGTCCAGTACCCAGACTATCGTCATTTACGCATGTCCATACTCTCTAGGTGATGTGCCCAGCATGCTTCTCCACGGGAATGTTAATGGCAACTGAGCATCACCCACGTATAGTTCCATTTAATTAATGTTGGGTAATTTGAGGAGTGCATGCTGGTTATGTGATTTTTCGGTTTCTGTCAAGCAATTGTTTTCTATGGTGAGGTAGTCCTAAATCAGTCTTTGTTGTATTCTTAGAAGAGTTACAGCGAGATGAAGCTGGTAGCTATGACGATCAGATCAAATACGAAAAGTTGTAAGTCGGATATATCATAATACTGAACGGTCTGATATATAAGTTGACTTCAGAATTTAGATGATGTTTGTGGTTTTCTTCATTCATGCATGTTGCTACATTCATATGAAACTCCTACATGCATCCTTGATTGGACATCTAGGAAATTATCAAATCATTGTTGACAAAGACAGTTGGGCCGGTGGTCTAAGGTGCTAGATTTAGGTTGTGGTCCACGGTTTAAAATTAAATCTGGGTTTCAACTTTCAACAGTTGAGAACATTGAGATTACAGTAAAGTAGAAGTTGTAGAGGATGTTCAGCTGTTGATAGCTTCACAAGGAATTAATATTTGTTCAATTCCGGTCAATGAAGAGGAATTTCCGTACAAACCAAAGGTTTGTGGTAGGCAATTTATTTAGTCAGGGGGTAAGTGTATGGAATTAAAATATGGATACAACCACAAATATTGTGGGAATTTTTCATAGGTGTCTCTGTCGACTTACATGTTTGCCTGATTACTGAAACATGAGTTAAGTGATTGCAGTTCCGCATAGATGTAACATACACTATTTTTGTTGGCTTATAATAATTAATCTGGGAACCGAGTAAATTTCTCCAAAATTTTCTTTTGGTTGTTTTGAGTAAAATGCTTGATACTTTCAATCTGGGAACCGAGTAAATGACGATTTGAAGCGTACTAATCATATACCATGACCACTAGCATATGAGTGATTTAAACCCTAATGAACATTTTGAGAGTTCTATTTCAATTAACTTCAGGGCCTGAATTAGCTGTAATATTCATTGAGTAACAAGTGTTATTAATACTGTAGGAACTTGAGAAAATGAAGGAAACTGTGAATTAGATGAAGATTCCTCTTGTATACATGCGGAAGAGGGAAGATGCAAAAGTACAACAGAGTAGACAAAGGCACACCTCGCACTTACCATTTCCTAAGTGTCGATGAACGATTCGCTAAAATTAAAGACTTTATTCACGGTTAGGTAATAACAACGGTTAGCATGTAAGCTTTATGCTTTCTGTGAACTGCTTGTATGCTTAATTTTAATTTATAATAGCGAATTATGTGAGGCACACAGTGATATGCATACATGGCCACGGATAGTTGTATGCGTTGTGATATAAAATATTCTTTTTTGTAATTTATGCTTATGTTGGACAAGAATTTGTAGAAACAATTATGTCTTAATTTTCATGATTACATAACATATCCTATGTATGAACTAATTTATGTTCTCGCGCTCTCATTTTATTCGCCGTTGTTCTTAATATTTATTGGCCTCGAAATACACATTAGCTTTAATAATTGAGTCCCTCGCTAAGAAAGGAGAGTTTGATTCTCGCGTCTAGAGCGGTTTGCTTAGTAGAAAGTTGCAAGGGTATTTTTTTCTCCCGTTGCAACGCACAGGCATATTTGCTAGTGATGGTAAATAAATTAAGGAGCAACTATATCTAATTTTTTTTCTCGTGCCCGCCACTTTTATTTTTGACCATCAGATTAATATCCAACATTTAGGAGCATGCCACCAAATGTCCATCTTCCTCCCACACCATCTTCCTCCTCTCCCATGACGGCTCCTCCTCCTTTCCCGTGGCCTATGCAGGCCTAACTGCCTGCCACCACCCTCCACGGCCGCCTGCTATCGTTGCCCTGCCCTCACATTGACCTCCCCCATCGTTGTCTTGCTCCCCCCTATTAAGTTTCGGACTTGCTCTCGCCGGCTCCCACTCGTACACGGCTCGGCATTGCCGTCCCCACCTTCGGCCTCGTGCAAAGCAAAAAGTGACTAACGCAAAAAATCAGGCCTGTGAGATTTCGCAAAACCGATAAATCAAATAACGATACTTTCAGATACGTACCTCACATAGTTGCAAATTTATCATCATAAGTGACTAATCAATGAACAATTATTTGATGTCACAATGATGTAATTTGTCCTTCACCTGAAGGTCCACATGAAGCAGAGTCTCTCCTACCATTTTATTTACCAAATCAATTACAACCTATGTTCCTAAAAATGGAAGTGATTGTACAAATTTATCAGTTACTCGTGTCTAGTGGCTTGTCCTCTTTGTCACCAGACTTCACCAAACATTGAGCTTCACAATAACCCCAACAATCATCTTAAATGAGTTTACCATCTTCCTCGACAATAATTCTGTGGATCTGCCAAAGTTGCGGACTTTAAAAAAAATACAATGAACACGAGCATTGATGGAAAGGGAACCGTTGCAACATGATGGCGATCTAACCTTGGGGCGCAACTTCGCTTTCATCCTATGCCAACTCCTTTGGTGTCTACCTCCTTTCTCTCAGCTTCATCGCCTCCCTCCCTCCTTCGACATCCCCCACCTTTCTCCTTCGCTTGTCCCATCATCTCCATCGGTGTCTATCATTCGTATCCCCTAGCTCGCTACCATCATTTCCTCCTACTCCAGCTCGACAAGTGTGTCTCAACATCACCTTCCATAACGCCTAGCACAACAACAACAACAAAAAACATAGACCACCTTCGTGACGAGTGAGAAACTACAACAATTAGGAGTCACCTTTGCCCCATTGAAAGATATTTTATGTTAAGGTCGAGCAAAATAGCAGAAAACATATACCGAAACTCGATAAGTTCAAAGGCGAAAAAGCAACATTATTTGAAGTTCACCATCGTTTGGAAATCTTCCTTTAACTTTAGCAAGTCTATGGAAACTTGACCATGGATGCATTCCTAAAAATTAAACATGTTCCAGCATGACCATCAACATCCCTCGATCAACAACTTAGCTACACAAAATGTGTATAAAAAAAGTTAGCAATAATTTTTCTACCGTTTGACTCGAAAACATAACAAACAAATTTTCCTTGCAAGTAGGTTTACCCTCCTTCGAAAAAATAAACTACGAACAGCTCCATGTCTAAAAAATGGGATGGGAGGTCCATTTAATACAAATGAAGTAGCACACATCATCATAAGTATAATCTGCAACCAACCGTAAATTAACTTTTTTTCTAATGATCGAAGTTGTACAACAAGTTATTCTCAGACCTCTTCTTATTAACTTTGAACTGAAAATCAAATTACTCATCTGCTCCGCAACACACACCCTTGCCGCATCTTACCACGGACTGTCCACGGGGATAGGCTAACGAAGGTCCTAGTGATGCCAAGCATGACCTACTGCCGCCGGAGCCGACGGGCAACACGTAGTTGCACTGCCAGAACACCTCGGCCTGCAGCCAAGGCTTCATTGTGCTAATCTATTCTCAAGTACCATCTCCATAAGAAAACTATTGTCAGGTTCAGAGAGCATACCAAAACTGAGTTATGAAACAGAAATAAAGAAAAAAAAATCAAACCTCTATTCGGAAATTGCATGTGAACCACATCGTTGTTCCGGCCAGAGTACTGAACATGGAGAGCAATATGCACTCTGCCTGCTAAATGAGGCACACAAAATGAATATCATAACAATGATGAGAACTTTAGAAAATCGTTAATGATATGGAGTTAAGATTGTAAACTTTGTGAGGCGTGGTAAAAATTCACAAATAGAGTGAGGTATACGTACGACAAAGTATAATATGTGAATGGTAAAAAGATGCCTCCATTCAGCACATGGATTAGTAGTTATACGAGGGACATAATGTGATTGCTTATAATCTGAACTAAAAAATCTTTGCTGCCATCTAACTGTAAGCATGAGCATCCTAACAAGATAAGAAAAATTGTCCAACAACAATAACCAAATAAGGGATGTCATTAATCGGATGTAGGTTTACTGTGCTGCCAACAATAACTTTGCGCTAATGTGAAACATATCAAGGTTTTTTCCAGAGGAAATATTCTACAATTGTCAAGGATAGGTAGAATTTACAATAAAAGTTTAGTTTACCATACAACAAGAACACATATCTGGCAAAATTCACTCCACTAAAAGGCACATTTTCACCAGGCACATTTTCTTTAGGGTATGTCCATCTACGTGAGTATGAATGTAGTGTAAAAAGTAGAAAAATGTCACCATATGTCCAAACAAATATTGGTACCGATCAACTACAATTAAGATAAAAGTTGAGAATTGTCTTAGTCGTCGTATACCTGAAGCGACAAAACTATCAATGCCTTAACAATATGTGTGTGCCTTTGTGGTGACGAAAACCTGCAATTCCTCATGGATACATTGATCATACATTCATGTTACTGTGGTAGAAAAAAACACTGTGAAGCACAACATATCCATAACAATTCAGACAAGGGTCGCCTCCAGGCTACTGCATCGTTTGTGGCCTCGCTGTTGACAGTGCACGTGCATGGACATTCAGATATGACGACTAATATGTGATCCATTAATTTCAGATATCCACTAATCATATCAGCTCATCCGGAAGGATCCTCCATAAATATGAAAAATCAGGTTTCATTGCTTATCAGTGTATCCTCTTGAAAGAAGTGTTCATATCATTCGTCAGAACAACCTTCAATCAAACGGTGAACATTGTAAGGTAGAAATAACCAACTGATTAATTATTGATAAGTTTGCAAAATGTGTTTTGAGTTTTCCAACCAAATTTTAGTGAGAACCTTTTCTCTATTATGCCTAAGATGCATACCCAGCAGGAGAATGTAATTCATAATCTTCTTGGTAGAATCAAGTACTCTACCAGGTCTAGGCCATAGGTGGTAAGGGAAGGATGGAGGAGGGCGTGGCGAGGAACGGGCGCGCCGGCGGCAGGGCGCCGTCGCGAGCTAGGAGAAGGGCGGCGATGGTTAGGGCTGTTGGCGGCTAGGGTTTCCGGCTCCTCAGGGAGCCGGGCAATAGGAGATAATATTCTTCTTATTGCTTGATCTCAAACGATGTCTTACACGAGTATTTATAACTTTAGCCTAAGATATCTTGCCTAAGATAGCTTGTGGGCCAAGCCCCCTAACTACTGCCCGGTGGGCCTCTTCCGGATATAAACTAAGCCGGCCATAACACTTCTCCCCGCCTGCACAAACAACTCGTCCTCGAGCTGTAGGGTGGGGAAGCGCTTGTTGAACTCCTCGAGATAATCAACCAGCGTCAAACACCTTCTCGACATCTGGGACGGCTAGGTCGGCGGCGATGGCGTCCTCCGGAATGTAGTCTGCAACCTCCAGGTAGAAGAGTTGCGGGCAGGCGTGGCCGGGCTTGTAGGGTTCGTCGCAGTTGAAGCACAACCCTTGGCGGCGACGCTCGAGTATCTCGGCTGAGGTGAGCCGGCGGAACGGGCGCGCCGCTACATGGCTGTCTGGAGGTCGGGGGGATCCCGGAGCTCGACGTCCACGCGAATATGGTCCGGCAGACCGCCCACAAATAACTCGGCGCGCTGAGTCGCAGAGACGCCCGACGCGTGGCACGCCAGGGCCTGAAAGCGGTCGGCGTAGTCCTGCACCGTGGATGTGAAGGGTAAGCGGCCGAGGACCGCCAGTCGGCTTCCACGGATAGGAGGCCCGAACCGGAGGAGACAGAGCTCCCGAAAGCGCTCCCATGGTGGCATGTCGCCCTCGTCCTGCTCAAGAGCGTAGTACCAAGTTTGTGCTGCGCCTCGAAGATGATAGGAAGCGAGCCAGGTACGATCCGAAGCGAGCGTCCGTTGTCCTCGAAAGAACTGCTCGCACTGGTTGAGCCAGTTGAGGGGGTCCTCCGTGCCCTCGTAGGTGGCGAAGTCCAGTTTGGCGAAGCGAGGGGGTGTCGGCCCGCCGTGCCCGGGAGCGGGCGGAGACGCGCCTCGAGCGCA
>NW_024118248.1:0-8650 GCF_003073215.2 Triticum urartu
TCTCTCAAAGGCTTCGAGGTGGGTTTCTCTCAAACGACAAAAGCCGTGCACTGAAATCTGAGCAGCCAACCGTTTATGGTTGTGGGGGTGGGCTATTTATAGCCACTTGGCAACCTGACCTGATTTGTCCGAAATGACCCTGGGTCACTAAGGAACTGACACGTGTCTCAACGGTCAGATTTCAAACTCTCATGGCAACTTTACTTGGGCTACAAGCAAAGCTGACTTGTCCGGCTCTGGACAAGATTCGCTCTCATTGTCTTCACTCGAAGACATACGTTTTTGGTTTGGGCATCACTTCAGTCATTCTGACTGGTTCTCCTGGACCCCACTTAACAGTACGGTGGTTCCTATGACTCAACACAAAAGAAAAAGAACTACGAAAGATCTAAGTCTTCGAGCTCCATAGGCTTCATAACGTGTCTTCTTTTGTCATAGTCTTCAAAGTGAATATCTTCATATACCACCTTTGACTTCAATGTCTTCATACATTTTTGGGGGTCATCTCTGGTAGTAAAACCGAATCAATGAGGGACTTCTACCTGTGTTATCCTGCAATTCTCACAAACACATTAGTCCCTCAACTAGGTTTGTCGTCAATACTCCAAAACCAACTAGGGGTGGCACTAGATGCACTTACAGACCTATCTTTTACTTTTATGCAAGAGCCAGTAGTATTCCTTCTCATTTCAACCTCAATTATTCTCTAGTTGGCAAGTATCATGTGGTGGGGAAAGATCCAAGAATATATGGCCATCCAAATATATTTGATCATGAATTATTATTGTTGACAATTATCTATATGATGAATAAGTTGGGAGGCGAAACATTAAGCCCCTATCTTTCTCTGTGTTCGATGGATGCTATTTTTTCTAAAAATATGCTTTGAGTTTTAGCAATCATCGAAGACTATATGATAGTTGAGTATGTGGAATTTGCTAAATCAAAGCTCTTACATAGACCCTTCCTGAAAATATGATGAATTGCAATTGTTTGATGATTGAGAACATAGTTTGTTAGTTTTCAACAAAGTTTATGATATATGCTTTAACATGTGAATAGCTTGTTACTTGATCATAAGAAGTTTTATGAGATGAGCTACTGTTTATGATATATAATGATTCTACAAAAAGTGTTTGGAACTATCATTGATCAAATTTATGCACTATGCTAGCATTCACACTTCATAAATTATTATTTTTATCATTTACCTACTCGAGGACAAGCAGGAATTAAGCTTGGGGGTGCTGATACGTCTTCAACGTATCTATATTATGAAGTATTCATGCCATGTTTACAACAATTTTATATGGTTCTCATATGATTTGATTAGAACTAACCTGGACTGACGTTGCTTTCAGCAGAACTACCATGGTTTCATTTTTTGTGCAAAAATAAAAGTTCTTAGAATGGGCTGAAAACTTGTTGTGATTTTTTATGGACCAAAAGAGACCCCCGAAGCACCAAAGATGGGCCAGGAAGTGGACGAGGAGGCCACAAGCCTGGAGGCACACCCACCCCCTAGGGCATGCCTCCCGAGCTTATGGGCCCCTGTGCACGCCCTAGACGTGAGACCGACGCCAAAAATTCCTATAAATACTAAAAAACCCGAAAAGTACCCTAGATGAGAAGTTTCTCCGCCACAAGCCTCTGTAGCCATGAAAAACCAATCAGAGCCCCATTCCGGCACCCTCCCAAAGGAGGAAATCATCACCAGAGGCCATCTTCATCATCCCGGCGGCCACATGATGAGGAGGGAGTAGTTCACCCTCAGGGCTGAGGGTATGTACTAGTATCTATGTGTTTGATCTCTCTTGTGTTATTGATTTGGCACGATCTTGATGTACCGCGAGCTTTGTCAATATATTTGTATCTTATGGTGTTCTTCCCTCTCTACCTTCTTGTAGTGAATTGAGTCTTGCTCTTTGAGGTTTCGTTATGTTGGATTGAATACTGGATTTGCGAACACTTGATGTATGTCTTTCATATGGATACCCATGGTGACAATGGGGTATTATATTGATTCACTTGATGTATGTTTTGGCACTCAACTCGTGGATTCCCGAGGTGCCATTGGTGTAATCTATGCATGGGGTTGATGCACGTTTTCGTCCTACATTCTCTGATAGAAACTTCGGGGTGATTCTTTGTTGCACGTTGAGGGATTGTTATATGATCCAATTATGTTATCATTGTTTAGAGATTTTGCACTAGTGAAAGTATGAACCCTAGGCCTTATTTTCAAGCATTGCAATACCGTTTTTGCTCACTTTTACTACTTGTTACCTTGATGTTTTTATTTATTCAGGTTATAAAATATATTTCTACCATCCATACTACACTTTTATCACCATCTCTTCACCAAAATAGTGCACCTATACAATTTGCCATTGTATTGGGTGTGTTGGGGACACAAGAGACCCTTTGTTATTTGGTTGTAGGGTTATTTTAGAGAGACCATCTTCATCCTACGCCTCCCACGGATTGATAAACCTTATGTCATCCACTTGAGGAAAAAGTGCTACTGTCCTATAAAATTCTGCGATTGGAGGCCCAAGACGAGTCTACAAGAAGAAAGGTTGCACAGTAGACATCAGAGGCCCAACAGAGTCTACAAGAAGAAAAGTTGCATAGTAGACATCAAGCTTATTTCTGGCGCCATTACTGGGGAGGTGAGTGCTTGAAGATATATATTTATATCTTGCAATTAGATATTTTAGTTTTTTGTTTATTCACTAGTGTGGTTTTATAAAAGAAAATTCCAAAAAATACATGGAAATGAACTTGTGTCAATTTGATTATCTTTATAATGTCTTTCTTGAAATGATATGGATCAAAAAATTGTGCCAAAGTGTTAGAAGAAGAATTCAATAAAATGTTTGGAAAAAAATCTTTGAATGACAAGCATGATTGCAATGATATTAGTAAGAATTGTTTGAATATCCATGATGCTAATGATATGCAAAGCCATAAGCTCGGGGATGCTATGTTTGATGAAGATGATCTTTTTAGTCCCCCTACTTTTGATGAGCAAATCTATTATGATGATTGCATGCCTCCTAGTTATGATGATTACAGAGATGAAAGTGGGTTTGGAAGAGTGTCAACTCTAGGTAATAATGATCCCACTATTTTGGAGGGTGTTGAATCTTATTGTAGTAATTATGAAAGTGGATTTGGAGAGGTCACAACTTTATTTAATGATGATTCCACAATTTTGGAAGCAATTTCAATTGATTATGACAACAAAGTTGATATCTATGATGATTATTGTGATGACACTTATGATATAAAGAATAATGATAACCGTGAAACTAGTCATCATGATTTTAATTTTCAATTGGACTATGCCAATCAAATATCACATGATAGCTATTTTGTTGAGTTTTCTCGCACTATTATGAATGAGAAGAAATTTGCTTAATTGGAGAGTAATAAAAAATTTATGCTTGTGGATCATGAAAAAAATGCTTTATGTGATAGTTATATTGTTGAATTCATTCATGATGCTATTGAAAATTATATTGAGCGAGGAACATATGCTTTTACATATCTCAATAATATCATGTTTCCTCTCTCTATGTTGAAAGCTATGAAGTCATGCTTGTTTTCCCTTCCTATGCTAGTTGATTCTTCCTCCAATAAATTGTTTGCTCATAAAATCCCTATGCATAGGAAGTGTGTAGGCTTAAGTGTGCTTGCCACATGATTCTTGATGCTCTCTTGCATGTTGCAATTACTATTCTTATGTGAGCATCATTAAAATCATCATGCCTAGCTAAATAGGCATTAAAGAAAAGTGATTTTGTTGGGAGACAACCCAATACTTATACCTACTATTTCTGTGTGTTCACATGGTTAAGCTATTGTAGTAATCATGTTTATAGATTTTGTTTCAATAATGTGCCAAGTAAAGCCTTTGGGATGATTTGGATGGTAGTTGAATTGATTTTGTGCAAAAACACAAACTTTTGCTCTTAGTGTAGGAACTACTATAATTCGCTAGAACGTCCTTTTGATCTGAAACTTCTACAAATCGTCGGCGGAAGGCTTGAAGTCCAGGGGCCTCAAGGGGTTCCTCGGGGATGTCAAATTCGTCGGGTCCAAGGATTCTATCTTCCTAAGACTTCGGATAGTAGTCGCCATCCTCGTGATCATTGTCGTCCCTGTTGAATATGGTGTCGTTGATATTTCCAGCATCAGCATTATCACCGGCGTACTGGTCAAGTAGTGCCATTGCCGGTGGTGTCCCCATTCTCGGTGGCACTGTTGATAGTGTCGTTGTTGCTTGTGTTTTTGTTGTTGCATCCTCTACATCGGCATTTGGGGGGTTCTTTGCCTCCTTCATCGTCCTTGGGGGTATCCACCACATAGACATCATAGGTGGAGGTGGCCGCCCACTTGCCGGCATCGAAGGTGGCTAAGGGCAATGTAGTGTATGACGTGTAGTCGGCATCTTCATCCATGTCGACTGCCTCCTCCGAGGCATACTCCAATACGTTGGTTAAATTCTTGGCTGTAGCGATTAGGTGGGTGGAGGGTGGGACGCAAATTTCGGCTCCTCCGGGTTTGTCTTCGATCCGATCGTAGACCAAGTTTTGATCATCCGAGACTCCAAGGCTCTGAATCTGATCTAACATATCGTTCAAGAGTGTGAGGTCGACCTCACCCATATCTTGACAGTAGGCGGGGCTCAACTAAAGTTTTCCCGAGGTACCAGATGACGTGGCCTCAGAACATTCACTAGTCGGGTCTAACACTTGATTCGGCAGCATAGTGTTCAGATCCGAGCTCAAAGCCATATCTGTGATGCAAATTGTACCGCGGTCCTACTCTGAGATCGAATCTGGTGCTAATACGACGGTGTTGGTAAGGTCTTCGGGCCGGTATGACACCCAACCCGAAAAGGTAAGTTCGCCATAGGAGTCCACGACATACTTGAGATTCCCAAACCTGATGGTTTGGCCTGGGGAGAGGTCCTCGACCTGGCCGAGGTGATTGGTCGAGTTGGCGTGAAGCATGATGTTGTCGAAGGCAAAGAGCTGCCGAGGATAAAGGTCTTCCCAAAGCCAATGTTGTCGTTGATCCAAAGATGAGCCATCGAGCCTTTGCTACCACACAGCGGGACCTGCATGGGCCACAAATGTCGGTGCTAAAATCGGCGGATCTTGGGTAGGGGGTCCCGAACTGGTGGTCTTGGCTATATGGTAACAAGAAGTAGAGAAAGACACAATGTTACCAAGTCTGGGCCCTCTCGAAAAGATAAAATCCTACGTCATGCTCTCTTTGTATTGATTGTGGTGGGGTACAAAGTACAAGATGATCTACCTCGAGATCATATTAATGAGTTCTAACTTGCCTCTACAGACTAAACCCCTCGGCTTATGTAGGCACCAAGGATATCTAGGGTTGCAAGTATGTCGGGTACATCTAGGGATAAACATGCCGACCATTCAAATATAACTTGGAGTATGCACCAAGTCTTCGAACGATTCCATCTTGAACACACCGGGGACCATGGTTACATGGCTCATTCTTTAGTTGTCGGTGGATCCTCGGCCCGGCCCATGAATGGCAGGCCGACGTGGTGAGCACCCACTAATCCAGGACACTGTCACATGATCAGGTCGACATGCACCGCCGCGGGCTTCAGCGCGGTGTCGTCGGTGGACCCCGTCTCCATTATGGGGTCATCGTCGGAGGCCTCGAGGGAGCCGGCCAGCATGCCGGCCTCGGTCCACCTCGCACGGCGGCTCTGCCTGGCCGCAAGGGCGGCGACCTCGTGCTTCATATCCGTTGATAGGCTCTCCTACACAGCGTTCCCGCTCGCAGTCATGGTGGATGTGGTGCAAGGGAGGAGGATGTGGTGTGGAGTTTAGCCGGGTGTGGCCACCTTTAAATAGCAAATTCCAATGAGGCCAAGTGTATGAGTGTGTCAATGCGCGGCCCCGGAGTTGGTTCCTTTGCCGCCGAGCCTGCTTAATGGCATCATACAGACGAACGGGCATTGAACGGGTGTCGTACATATCCGTCCCGTCCAGTAAACACATCTCTGGCATTGAACAGGCATGGACACCGAGAACGCAATGCGGTGGCGCTCTCGGCCGGCCCGCCGCTTCAATGCTGGCGCCAGTCAGAAGTCGCATCTGCTCTGGGTCGGCTTCAATGCGGAGCGGCCGCTCTATGATGGGGTGAATGCAAACAGCTGGCGACGGGAGCGAACGCACGCGGGCGAGGGAGAAGAGGTTTTGGTGGGCCAGGGTAGTCAGGAGCGGGGGTGGCAACGGTCCGAATGCGTGCACCCCTTCCCCTCACTTTGTTTTCGATTTGCGAGGAAAATGCGTTCGAACCGATCCGTGAACCGATACAGAATCATGTTGGATGATAAACCACGTTCGGAGGTTTTGAGGATGAGCATTGAAGATGCCCTTATTGCACACGTTTGTGGTTAGTCAGGCCAGCCGTGTGCCACAAGGGTGTTAATAGGTTTACCGTGATGTCGTAAGTAATACGTTCATTATCCGATACTAGAATGCGCCAACCAATTGCCCACTTTCTAGAAGCCATCTCTCTAATATAGCGACACAAAATTGTAGCTATGGGTTAGAACTAAGATTAACGAGACATAATCTTGTGCCACCATGCTGCGTGTGGTGTGCTCGGCCTTCTAGTCATACTAGATGATGCCTTGCGCCTTGCTGCGAAAAGTGCATATGTCTATATTTATACATAATATTAAAGAACAATGCATTTCTCTGATTTTTTTTGTCCATTCATCTATCCTAAGTTGTTCATAAAATTGGAATAAATTAACCATCATACCACCTGTGTAAGTGAGAAAAAGAACAATTTGTTAATTGTTTCTTTGATTTTCTCGCCAGTCATTGAAACTACCCCTAAAGTTAGAGTAAATTACCCCCACCACCCGTAAGTGAAAAAAGAACTCTTCATTAATTGTTTCTCTGAAATTTTCATCTGTCATCCAAATTTCCCTCTAAGTTGAAGTAAATTACCAACCTCGTCACCCGTAAAAGTGAAAAAAATGAGCGTGTCTCCGAATTATTCGTACGTCATAGGGCCCATCCAGTTTCATCCATCATGATACTGAATTTTTCTTTTCCTTCTCATATATGCCTCGAGGATGTTCTCAAAAAAAAAAAATACAAGCATCAAGGATCAACTCCAACATCGATCCATTGTGAGCATGTTAGAATGCACGTGTGAATATTGGAAACTTGATTTGAGACTGTGATTGTATTATCGCGTTGCAACGCACGGGCCTTTCTGCCAGTTGAAACAAATGTATAAATATGTGCTTGAAAACAACTAAAATTAATTGAAAAAGAAACAAATGTAAGATAGCTCTCAGTTTACTTTTTTTAAATAATAAAAGTAATGAAGTGTGTGACAATAATGATGTATAAGAACCCACAAATGTATTTAAAAACTTTTTTATCGCGCTTAATATGACATCTTTTAAGAAAAATATGAAGCATGAGTTATATATTTGTTGTTATCCTAATTCAGTAAGATTAAGACTGATTAGCATGCAATACAAAGAGTGCACTGTGTAAAATAATATCAAGTATACTATCACTTAACTAAAATAAAAGCTCTAAATAAACAAGCATGGGTACATATTTTCGTCAATTGATATTTTAGGATAATCAATTAATGGGGAACAGAAGGATGATGTAGCCATTACAGAAAGACTATTGACAACAACATGACAACTCTCCTGGATCATTGTAGTCATTAAAGATCTGTCGAGAGGCGGTGATATGCTAATAATTACACCATTCTCTAGAAGCCTGGTAGCAGCTAGTTCTTTTGGGGCTTATGTGTGGCTGTCAAAATAAGCTTCCCCCTACCCAGCTTATTCTGACAGCTCCTAAAATTTTATTCTAGAAGCCTATTAGAATAAAATTTTAGGTTGGGCTGCCAGAATATGTTACGTAGGTGGCAGCCACCTATAAGCCCCAAAAGAACCGTCCATGAAGTCTGATTGTTTTGAGTTTGTCTCCATAGCGCTTATGTTCAGGCTGAGAGAATATAAGTCATGGAGAGTGTGTACTCTTTGGTGCCTATGAAGGTATATTGTATTGATTTAGCTGGTCGTCGATCGCTTGAATTTGAAATTTGGGTTAGTCGATACTTTTGGGAAGGAAGCACCAGCCACACAGAGCACCTAGGTCGCCGACGGCGATGCTGGGGCAAGTGAAGCGAGGCCTAAGGGCGCGAGCAAGGCCTCGGCCAAGAATGAGTCATTGCCGGCCGGCGGAGGCGAGTAAGAAACTCGATGGTTCGGGATAGAAGGTGCAGGGCTCACTGGAAAAATCTGGTGCTTCGCCAATTTAATAGGGTGTCCGAGGGGCGGCATAAGAACGACTGCGGGCGGCAGTAAGGGAAGGGCGGCGAGGCGAGGCTGGCGCTGGAGCAAATTTGAGAGGAAGAATGAGAAGGCATAAGGTTGAGGAAGGCCATCTGGCCGTTAGTTTTGCATCTGACGGCCGAAAACGAATCCACTAACGCAAAATAAGTTTTCATTTGGTTGACCTCTGGACTATCCGATATTATATAGTGAAATAAATGTGCTATAAATTGCGTAGATGTGGATATATATATATATATATATATATATATATATATA
>NW_024118249.1:0-9262 GCF_003073215.2 Triticum urartu
ATGCGTTTTTCGAGGCTAACTTTGACCAAATGTTAGAGCAATAATATATGACATGCAACTTACACAAAGCACATCATCAAATTCGTATGTGAAAGGAGCTTTCAATGATATAATTTTCACATTATGCATGTCATGTAGTATTAATTTTATCAATAGTCAAAGGCGGTCTTGAAAAACGCATTAGGCCCTATATAGATGGAAGGAGGGAGTACTCATTATAATCAGTACTCCCTCCGTCTAGGTGAGCAAGTCATCTTAGATTGTGCACTGTGACCAAGGAGGAGGGGAAAACGAGAGATCTTAATGTTTATTTGATAATCAATAGCATTGCATGCAATGAACTAACCACTGCATGTCGTGTTTGTTAGTCTCAAGACATTAAAAGCATGCACACCCACATCTCCTATTGGTTGATATGTCAAGAAACAAGAAACGAGGTAGAAGATAATGCACCGTGCCTAAGTGTTTTGGGAGTATTGTAGATATTGATATTTTTAGTATAAATTTGGTCGTGGGATTTCATTAATGCCTGTCAAAGCGTTGACAGGTCTGCTATGCGTGACCTGAAGATGAAAGCGTTGAGCATCTCGAAGTTGATCAACAATCTTCAATTGTCAAAGATTAGCCATTCGGCCAATAAGGTGGCACACTTAATCTCTAAGTATAGCTTTGACAATAGATTAGATGGTATTCTTGTAAATAACGTACCGCCCTGTGTGGTGAATATTTTATCGAATGAGTGTACTGGTGTGGCTGGTTAATTAATATAAGGTGGTGTTAAAAAAGCATAAATTTGGTCAAACACTTTGCAAACGATTGACGGGAGTAAAAAGGACCAGACGGAGTATCATGCATGCGGAGTAGGCAAAAAAATGCTTGTCTAAAAAAAGGCAAAAAAATTGCTCATTTATAGCCGGTCGAAGTCTCAAAGGGCGCGACCGCGCGAGGGAGGCGAAGGACGTGGGAGGCGCGATGTTTAACGGAATTAAGTGAAGTTACATCCATGCGCCGGCATGGCGTGCGAACAGGCAGAAGCTATACCATCAGGCCTACGATATGGGTCTAGTAGACATGACATCTAGTGGGTCCCGCATAGTTCTCGAGAACTCGTTGGGGGCTTGCAGCCGTTTATCCACCGGGCAGGCCAGCAACCCCACGCCGTTCGCACGCCCTACTCGTCCCCGTCTTCTACCTTACAACAGTTCGCTCCCAGTCGTCCCGTCCTTTCACATTAGTTCGCCCCCAGTTTGTTTTGACACCTGAAACAGTAGGAGAGGCTCCTACTGCAATTAAATTAAATAATATAATGTATGTTACATGAATTTATTTACAAGCCATTCACTTTGTGAATGGGGGTTGGGGAGGTAGGGGGGATTCTACAGGGAACTGATAAAGGAAAAAAGGAAGTCTTTATGTTTGTCTCCCACTCTATAAGTAAGGAGGGAGAGGTCTTCTTTGAGTCTTGCACGCCAAGAATCTTGTGATGGGAGAACTCCTCTGAAGTGCTTATTATTTCTTTACTTCCAGATGCTCCAGGATGCCAAAAGGAATATTTCCATGAATAATGGTTGGCTCCAGGAGGCTTTGGCCTTGTCCACCCAGTCTAGCCGATTGTCAGCTGCATGTCCCATGATTTGAAGTTCATTCCAGCATGCAAGGCTGAAGGTGCACTCAAAGAAGAGGTGTTCCACAGTCTCATCCTGGCAGGCTGTGAATAGAAGGCAACCAAAGTCTATGCCAATGTTGTAGTTTCTCCTTTTCAACATGTTGTGACTGTTGAGTCTATCTGACAGCAGTAACCAGCCAAAAACTTTAATTTTCATCGTTGATCTTGATTTCCATATCCATTTATATGTTTGGTGCGCCTGGACATCTTTAAAGTAGAAGGTGTAGAATCTGTTGGCTGAGTATTCTGATCCCCAGACACAGTTCCATTCGTCATTGGCCGAGGGATCCATAAGGTCAATCTGCATGGTTTGTTGTCATAGGTCACGTGTTTCATCAAGAGCTTGCGTGGAGAGGGGTAGGTGGAGCGTTTCGCCGAGTGACGTGCTCCGCAAGAAATCCCTCACAGATGTATCTTCCAGCCTCGCGAAGGAGAAGGCTCTGGGATGGGTGTCGTCCAGAACATCACCAATCCATGCATCTTTCCAGAACAGAGCCGAAGATCCATTTCGAATTGTCACATTGGTGATCCCGCGGTAAATTGGCATAAGTTTAGAGACGTCACGCCACCAGAATGAGCCACATGGGTCGGATGTGTGTGGAATTTTTGTGGTGTAGTATGTGTTCCAAATCAATTCCACCCAAGGTAGGTCCCAATGATTGTAGAACTTGTGAAGAAATTTGAGAAGCAAAGCATCACTTTGCACTTGGAGATTAATAATGCCAAGCCCTCCAGACTCTTTGGGTTTGCATATCATGTCCCATGATGCCAAGGAGTTGCACTTATCACTTTGATCAGTTTTCTTTGTTCAGAGGCACTTTCTGTGGATTTTGTCAATAAGTTCAATGATGCCTGCTGGGAGTTTGAGTGTGCAAAGAGCGAAGATGATAAGAGAAGTTATGACTGAATTCAACAGTGTGAGTTTTCCTCCACATGTAATCATGTTGAGGGTGGCCGAAAGTCGTCTCTCCACACGGCAGACCAGAGGCATGAGGTCCAAAATAGTTGGTTTGGTGGTGCCCATAGGTAGGCCAAGATAGGTAAACCGTAACTTGCCAATAACACAACCAAAAATATTTGCCAATGTGTTTGTGACCTCGTGCCCACAGTTGAGAGGTATGAGAGTAGATTTATGGAAATTGATCTTCAAACCTACCGATGCGGCATAGTTGGAGAGGATAGTTTTGATGGTCATGGCTTGGGCAGGACATGCTGGCATAGCTAGTATAGTATCATCCGCGTATTGAATCACCGGATATTCTCGTTGTGTATTGCAAGGGAAGGGCAAGCTGATTTCTCCCCTAGTAAAAGCATCATCGATTGCAGCTTGAAGGAGGTCAGTGACAAGTACGAAAATTAGTGGGGACAGGGGGTCACCTTGTCGCACTCCGCATTTGCAATGAAATTGTCTGCTAGGGACACCATTTAGGAGAACAGCCGACTTGCCCGAAGAGAAAATACATTGAATCCAGCCTAACCATTTATTGTTAAAACCCATGTTCTTCATAATGATGAGCATTGATTCATGATCAATGGTATCAAAAGCCTTGGCAAAGTCGAGTTTGAGAAGCACAATCTCTTTCTTGGAGCTTTGGCACTGGTAAATGTATTCGAACGCCCAAGCGAGACAGTCCTGGATAGTGCGCCCTTTGAGGAAACCGTACTGGTTACGGTGAATTATTTTCAGAATGACCTTTTGCAACCGGTTAGCCAAGATTTTTGTGATCACTTTGAGACAAGAGTTCAATAGGGTGATTGGTCGGAAGTCATTGACGGTGCTAGGCGCATTGTTTTTTGGGATCAAAGTGATGTAGCCATCGTTGATGCTTTCAAGATTGAGATTTCCATCAAAGAATTGATTGCACAATTTATAAAAATCCTCTTTGATTATTGGCCAAGAAGCTTTGAGAAACGCACCATTGAAGCCATCTGGTCCTGGTGCACGATCCGGTGGCATCGATTTAATAACATGATCTATTTCAGCATGTGTGAAAGGGACAGTTAAAGCATCTAGACCTTCAATTCTCTTGATAATTCTTTGAAGATCAAATTTCGTATCATTATGAGAAGAAGTGCCAAGCCTCTGTTTGAAGGATTGAAAGAGTATTGCTTCTTTTCCCGTATGATCCTCCACACAGACACCATCATCAGCATGTAGGGCTGCAATATTATTCCTTCTGTATCGCTCCGAGGCCATAGCTTGAAAGAATTTAGAATTTTCGTCACCAAATTGCACCCATCGAATGGTACACCGTTTCTTCCAGTACATCTTTTCATAAGATAGCAGTCTGATGAGGTGAGCCTTTAGTATTTTCCTGAAATTAGCTTCGGGTGTGCATAACTGTCTTTTATTCTCTAACCCATCAATTTCCAAAAGGGCCCTGTTTGAATTTTCTATGGCAATGGTCAGTTTTGAGATATTTTTAATCCAATATTTAAGATTATGTCGTAGGGTTTTAAATTTTCTGCATAAGACAGTCACCATATTCTGAGATTGCACAGGCTTGGCCCAAGCGTTTTGGACTACTTCCATAAAACCTGGGTGTTGGATCCAGAAGGATTCAAACCTGAATAACTTTGATCGTGGGATGGAAGTTTCAATAGTAATCACACATGGGATGTGATCAGATACAGGTCGACCGAGGGGTTTAACCACAGTGTTGGGGTAGGAGCTCGTCCAATTATTACTAGTGAAAAACCAATCAATTTGCTCGAGTAATGGATCAGTTTGCATGTTACTCCAGGTGTATTCTCGGCCTTTAATGGGAAGTTCAATTAAGGCTTGTGCTCGGATGAAGTCATTAAAAGTAATCATATCACCATAATTGCCACCGGGCTTGTTGCGGTTATCTGGGCTTCGAATAGAATTAAAGTCTCCAACCAAAAGCCAGTCTTCATTAGTGGGGATATTCAGAGCCATAAGCCAATTGATAAAGTTAACTCGAGATTCCCCTTGGCAAGGGCCATAAACATTGACCACGGTCCAAAAATGTGCCGATTGGATTGATTGAAATCGTGTGACCAGGGCAAATTCTTCTTGAGCAATAGTAGTTGCAGAGAAAATTGAACTATTCCAAATCGTGACAAGACCTCCCGAGTCCCCACGGGAAGGGATGAAATCAAATTGGTCAAAACGCCTAGGGCAGCAGGATTTAACAAAAGCATGATCAAAACAAGGTTTTTTTTGTCTCCTGCAAGCAAATTACAACACAACCAGAAGAGTTTATTGCATTTGAAAGCGCCAGCTACTTTGCATCAGAATTTATGCCACAGACATTCCAGCAAAGTACGTTCCAACTAACACGAAGTACCATAATATGGGTAGGATAAAATAAAAGTATGAGCAGATAAACCCAGAACAAAGGAACTAAAAGTTGGCCGAGGATGGCCCATTATCAGAAGAAGCCTGCAGTCGCTCCTCCGTGAGTTCTTCAGCTGGAATTCCACACATCACCGTGCCAATGTGCTGGATGACTGGAATAGTAGTAGGCGGTGGGATCTCTGGGGCTTCAGACAGTGCAGAGTCAATGTTGGCCGAAGTTGCAGAAGGAATCGCTCTGGGTTTGACCTTGGAGGTTTTGAGCTTGGTGTCTGAAAGAGGTGGCACTTTGAACCCATCATATTTATTGGAACGTGTACTCCGACGTAGAGTAATGGTTGATTCAGGAGCAGTCGCTTTACCCTTTCTGCTAGAAGAAGCAGCAATATCAGGATCAGAGGGAATAATAGGTGGTAGCAAAACATGCATAGGCAAGTCTTGCAGAGAGTCAGCGATGGTCTGGACCTCCTCAACATCTGCAACCATAGACACAGAGCTGGTCTCTTGTGCATCTGTCAGTAAGGCAGTCATAGGTGCAGTATTGTTCAACTCTAGCGAAGCAATCTGCAAGTCAGGAGAGTGTAGCAGATTAGGTAAACTGAGAGGCTCAGAAGAGCTGTTTGCAGGCAGGGCAAGCAACAGTGCAGAGTTATCTGATAGTTCAGTGATGCAAAGGGTAGATGGAGCATCTAGCACAACAGAGTGATGGTGATGACTGTCCAGAGCAGTCACAGTCTGAGTGGCTTGAGACACATGTAGCACCCCATCTTCTTCCCTGATATGCATCTTCAGTTCAAGTTTCTCAAATTTGAACCCATACCCGGTACTCCAAGGGCCATAAGCTGCAACTATGGGCATGATTGCACCAGAAAGAAAACTATTGAGATGTCTGGCAGGAATACCTTGGTTGATCATCATGGAGGACATCATATTACCATTGGCAGTCATTTCCAAGTGCAAGCCAGCAGCAGAAATGGAGATTTCCAAATCAATAGAGTTGTTCTGGACATTCCTGTCAGCCGATTGAGAGCTCTCCCCCACTTCATAGTTTGCTGCAAGATTGGTGAAAATGTTGCGAGGCACTAGAACATATGTGTCAAACAGTGTAGCACTAGAATCAGAGCTATCAAACGCACAGATGGAGTCATTCCAGGCCATGCCAGGGCTGTCTTGCAGATTGTTGGCTGGAAGGATACCATCTTGCACATGTAATCCCTTAGCAGCAAGCCACACTTGGTAATTGTAGACAGCTGGTGGTGGTGAAGGTGGCCAGGCGCCCCAGTTTGCTTGGAAGTGGACATCGTTGCCTTGCAGCTGAACCTCCTCATTATACTGATTAGGAGCAGCATTCTGAGTAAGCCAATTGTGCAGTTGCGCCTGATACATCTGCTCCGCCGTCAGTCCATCACCAAACAGAGGGTGTGGGATTCCGTCAGCCGGCAGTGGTTCATAGTCCATAGGCGGAACATCCGGAATGTGTGCATTCCAATTACTGCTCCGCAGGATCATTACACAGACAGTCCAGCAGCGGCGCTCTCCTCCAAGATGATGCATAACAAAACTCTTGGGCACCCTACACAGACTGAGCACACGGGCTTTGATCAGAACAAACTTTCTATCTCCGCGCGGGTCATTCTAAGTCATCAATTCACCAAACTTATCGACGAATTTGTGGATATAATGAGAAGTCTGATAATCATGGGGAAAGCCAATGTATAAAATCCATACTTGGGGACCGAAAGAAGTCGATCTCATATTGATAGCAGCATCATGAGGAACAAACGAAACCACAGTACCCAGATTATCCTCATCCTCATCAAGCTCAAAGGTGGTTCCAACAACAGTATCTCTAATGACAGAATCCGCAAAACCAAATATTCCAATGCCTAGCAGATAGTCATCCACCTCAGTGGGGAAGAAGTGCGACTCATGGAGCAAACCTTCAATGGAGTGGCGCAGCGCAGCCTTCTGATGGAACTGGACGAAGCGATTGACCTCCGCCACCGCCACCGCCAGAAAGTCATGGCGCAGCGGCGGATTGGGGCTGACGACCATCTCCTCCCTCACCACGTGATCTTCAGGGCCCAGCTCGATGGTCATCCCATGCGGCAGGTACGGGACGACATTGATGGGAAAGTTCGCCATAGGCGAAGGCGGGTGAGGAACTAGAGGTGGAGGTGGAGCAGGGGAGGTGGGGGAAGCAGAGGAGGAATGCGTATCGACGGGTCTCTTGTTAGTCTTTGGAACCCAAAATCTCTGAGCTGACCACCGAGCCGGCCAGCAGGAGGTCACCACGTGTCCAGGGTCACCGCACGATTCACAGCGGATGGTCGTGCTTCCACGGGTACTAGCATGAGGACCAGCAGGAAGTGGATCAATAATATCTGTCACAGTGATTTGCTGTCATTGCGAGTTGGCCAAAATCGGTGCCCTAGTGGAAAGTGAATTATTTATGATAGCTCGAGGATTTGTAGTAGAAATATTCGCACAGTTATGAAGCAAGGGATCCCTCGAGTCATGGTCATTCCCAAAAATGGGTAGCACCTCACCAGATGTGCATGTAGGGACTGTCGAAGATGGGCCTGCCTGGGTGGGCCGAGTACAGGGCTTCCAGAATAGAGTGGGAGTATCGACAAGCCCACAGTGGCGCTGCATATGTCCCAGCCAACCACACCGATTGCAAAGAAGCTGGGCTGGGCAATCAAAGGAATAATGTTCCGTGGATCTGCAAGTGTGACAGGAGGAAAACCCATTCATCGGAGCTGTTGGAGCGCTAGTATAATGAATGTTGGCATCATTCTCGTGACCCATGGAACCAGCAGCTAGTGTTGACAGTGGATCTGGGTGATGCTCCTGTTGATCACAATGACAAGAAAGGTCCAAGCAAGTATTACATGTCCCATTTGGACAAGAAGCAGCTAGATGACCCATAAGAGTACATTGAGAGCATATATTCAGGCGGTTATAGATGTACTCCAACGAAGGTATAGATGACAGAGACCATATCGTGGCAATGTGACTTCTAGAATAACCAAATTTCAACCGATCAAGGATATGGAACACCATAACTGTTGGAATGTTGTCCCAATAAAGATGCTGGAAATTCTAGCCTTGAAAAATATTCCGACTGCCCACCTCGTGAGACGATAATTCAAAATTAAAAGCCCCAAGACATAGATCCCTTGGCAATGAATGCTGATTGTCATGATTGGTAGCATTGATCTGGAATTCAGCTGGTAGATGGAAACTCCCAAAATGTATGCCGACCACATCATTAATATTGTCATGAATGCCATTAATGTAATTAATGCTGGGATTTGGAATTGCCGTAACTTGCTCCCCAGCGCTAATCATCAGAGAACTCGTCGGTGGTGGAGCCACAACAACCCGGTGAGGGTGAGTGGATGGATCCGGCAAGCCCCCAAGATCATTCATACGTAAAAAATTCAAATTTGATCTGATAGCCATAGGTGATCTTGAGGACACCTCAGGGATGACCTCATCAGAATGCCAATGAAGATCATAAGACGTAGAGGAAGTCTTGGCCGAACCAAAAATTTGAAAATGGCATAAAAAGTCCGGCCAAATTCGATCCTTGAGATGATAGATAAAGTGTCCAACCTTGTTAGAAGCCACCGAAAACCGAAATCTTCTTTCACCAATAGATTTGACATTGAGCCCCGAGGGTAAACCTCCAATACAACATTGCAAAGCAACACCCACAGATTCTTCAGTAAGAGGGAAGGAGGCCGAGGAGAAGTAGACGACCAAGAAGAACTCCTTGGTACCCAGAGATGGTGAAAATTGGACTGGAGAACCAAACCTTCGACGCACCTGATCTGCAATTGATAGGCCAGGCTTGAAATCCCAGTGGAGGAGGCCTTCCATGGTAGCACAAAGCTACAGATCGCCATTGGAGGGGTGGGTGGGCAGGTGGAGAGGAGAGGTGGGGAGGAGAGCCATCTTTCTGTCATCAGAGGTGGACTCAAACCCACGTGTTTCCTCCCAGTTTTTTTGCGGGGTACAATAGTTCAACTTCTCCTAACCCTCCTCCAAAATCCATGGCCTCCCAAATCTGCATGGTCGCTGCTGAGTACCAGGTTAGAGCCATTACCGGCGATTAGTTCATTGTCATCTACACACGTGGATCCGAGACGGTAAAAGCATGGCTTGCTCGCTTCCTACGCATGTTCAACAGTTCAACGGATGAGTGGGTCGCTGGGCTAGATGTTGAGTACACCACAGTCCTGGGACGAGAGAAGGATCTAAAGGACGAA
>NW_024118250.1:0-10457 GCF_003073215.2 Triticum urartu
GGCTAGGCTGCCAGATTTGGAAGGGGATGTGGTTTTAAATAGGCAGGTTTAGTGTTAGGGGGATATTTGGAGCGTTTCGGAGCACCCGATCGCGATCCAACGGACCAGTCGAGATGGGAGGTTGGTTGGGCCTAGGTGGGGGTTAGCGGGCTATGTAGGAGAGGTCTCGGGCTGAGAAGAGAGAGACGAAAATGCAACCCGGCAAGGTTTCCGGAGACCGAAAACGTCCGACGATAGACCGGCTATATTGCCGCTATAGTTATCCGTTGGGGTGTCAAACGAACTCCGAATGCGATGAAACTTGGCAGGCGGCCTACCTACAACATAACAACACCGCATGCCAACTTTCAACCGATTCTGAGAACATTTTCCGGCCACTTAAAAAAATACTATTTCAAACATGCCGCGGGCGCGTGCAAGTGTGTCTGGGCTCAGAACGGGCAACGGAAAGAACTGGGAAACCCGGACGAATGCAAGTTTTGAAAACATGATGATGCAATGCACATGATGACATGACAAGATGCAACACGCAAGCGAATGACATAGCAAAGACAACGAATAACTGGAAAACACCTGGCACATCGGTCTCGGGGCGGTACAGCCCCCGCCTAGGCCCGCGCGCGCCGCTACACCCATCACGGCTCCGATCCCCATGCACTTGCCTGCACCTACCGCGCCCGTGCACGCCCCTGCACCCACCATGCCGCGCCCATGCACGTTCCTGCACCCGTCGCGCCCTCCTCAGCGTCATGAGACGCCGTTGTCGACCGCTACCTTGCAGTGCCCATTGATTGTACATTGGCCTGAAGACTTGAGCAATGACGTCCTGGACGATGACAACGCCGACACAGCACACCTCCGCCACAATTAGTTTTTTTGTTTAATATTATATCTCGATCGTATGAATGTAAAGTCATTGTTGACTGAATAAAATCTATGGTTTGATCAACTCAGTGTTTTTTCTCTTAATGTACAAACTTATATCAAAATAAAAAAATAAAAGCATCAATGTTTTTCTCCAAATAAAACACTTAACGCAAACGTTTCAGATTGAACATCCGTATGCTAAGTGAGAGCTATGATTCCTTCGTCACTAAGCCAAAGAAAAATTTGGCGTGCAGTATTTGTGCATCTCATCGTCGCAAGCGATTTTGCGTGAATGACCAGTATGCTTACTATAAACAATTGATAAGATCTGCATCTGTCATATTGGGTATATTTTTTTGACACCTGAAACAGTAGGAGAGGCTCCTACTGTATATATTGAATTAAAGTATCAAAAAGTTTTGTACAAGGTCATAACCTTACATCCATAGCCATGATAAAAATAAGGGTATATGTAGGTAGCCTAATTAAGTAGTAGACTATGGGACGACAAAGGTCTAGGTAAAAGTTGAGAGGAACTGCTTGTGTTTCTCTTTAGCTCTATGTATGAGTAGAGAGAGGTCTTCTTTGAATATCCTTGCCCAAGAGCCAATCGTGGGGTTAATTCTCCTAAAGTGTTTGTTATTCCATTCTTTCCACAAACTCCAGGAGGCATATAGAAAAAATCTCCATAAACATTTGGTTGTCCCATCTTGATTTGGCTTCCTTGATCCAGTTTAGGCGATCTCCATTAGTTGTCCATTGAATATTCAAGGTGTCCCAACAGGTTGAACTGAAGTGGCAAGTAAAGATCATATGTTCAACCGTTTCTTCCTCAGTGCTGCCGCATAGAATGCAGCCATAATTGTCCCCAATGTTGTAGTGTCTTCTCTTTAGCATGTTTCTAGTGTTGAGGCGATCAGAGAGAAGAAGCCAACCAAATACTTTGATTTTCATTGTGGCCAAGGATCTCCAGAGCCATTTGTAGGTAATGTGTGTAGTGGCCTCGCGGAAGTAGAAATTGTAATATCCTTTGGCGGTGTATATCTCAGTGCCCCACTCGTAAATCCAGGAGTCCATGTCCTCGCCCTCATCATCGCCAACATGCGCTGTGAGTTCCTGGATATGACGTAGCTCATTGTGTGCCTGCATGGATAGTGGTAGGTGAAAGGTTTCATTGAGATTTGTACACCCAAGAAAATCCCTGACAGAAATATCTTCAAGTTTGGCATAAGAAAAAGCACGGGGGTGTGAATCTGCAAGGACCTCATCCAACCAAAGGTCTTTCCACATAAGCACAGTATCTCCTTTGCGAACGATCACTTGTGAGATGCCTCTATAGATAGGTGTGAGTTTGAGCACATCTTTCCACCAGAATGATCCACACGGGTCTGAGGCGTGTGGGATTTTGTTGTTGTAATAAGTAGACCAAATCAAGTCAACCCACGACAGATCCCAATGGTTATAGAATTTGTGCAGGTATTTCATGAGTCAAGCATCACTTTGGGTTTGTAAGTCCAGAACCCCTAGGCCCCCACACATTTTCGGTCTGCAGACCATTTGCCAAGGAGCTAGGGAGTTACATTTATCCCCATCATCAGTTTTCTTGGTCCATAGGCATTGTCTTCTGATTTTATCCAACAGCTCAATAATCTTCGGTGGCAGTTTGAGGGTGCAAAGGGCAAAGATTATAAGAGAAGCTTGGTCCGGACACGCAGGGAGCAGCATGATCGTGTCATCGGCGTATTGAATCACCGGGTACTCCGACTGGTTGGGTCGGTGAAAGGGCAGTTGAAGATCATTTCTTCGGAATGAGTCATTAATTGCAGCTTGCAATAAATCTGCCGCCAGGACAAAGATTAGGGGGGACAGGGGATCACCTTGGCGCACTCCACAAACACAATTAAACTGCCTGCCCGGGACTCCATTAAGGAGCACAGAAGACTTTGCAGATGAGAAAATGGTTTTGATCCACCCCAGCCATTTTTCATTGAAACCCATGTGTTTCATGATTTCCAGCATAGCATCATGGTCAATGGTATCAAACGCTTTTGCAAAATCCAACTTGAGCAGAACTATTGGCTTTTTGGAAGATTGGCATTGGTATATGTACTCAAAAGCCCAAGCAAGGCAGTCTTGTATAGACCTCTTTTTCAAGAAACCGTATTGGTTACGGTGAATAATCTTGAGAATGATTTTTTGTAACCTGTTGGCTAAAAGCTTTGTGATGACTTTAAGACAACAATTAAGCAGAGTGATCGGTCTAAAGTCATTAACTCCTTGGGGCGCAACAATTTTGGGGATGAGTGTGATGAAACCATCATTGGTACTCTCAAGGTTGAGACCACCCTCAAAGAATTGATCACACAGAGCATAGAAATCTTCCTTAATTATGTGCCAAAAAGATTTTAGAAATGCACCATTAAACCCATCAGGACCCGGAGCCCTATCCGCAGGCATTTCTTTGATTACTAGGTCAATCTCCTGCCTAGTAAATGGTACAGTGAGAGCATCTAACCCCTCAATTCGCTTGATAATGGAGGGAAGATCAAATTTCATGTCATGCTTTGAGGAAGTTCCAAGTCTTTCCTTAAAAGATTGATATATGACAGATTCTTTACTTGCGTGATCATCCACTATGGTTCCGTCATGTAACATTAAGGAGGCAATATTGTTTCGTCTGTAATGTTCAGAAGCCATGGCTTGAAATTTTTTGGAATTCTCATCACCAAAATGAACCCACCGAATTGTGCATCGTTTCTTCCAATATTGCTTTTGATAGGAGAGTAATCGTAGGATGTGGGCCTTTAAGATAATCCTAAAATTAGCCTTAGGAGTTGTCAAAGGCCTTTTGTTTTCCAGCGTGTCCAGATCAGCTAGAGCTTTGTTGGAGTTAGAGATGGCGATGGACAAATGGGAAATGTTCTTGCTCCATCTTCTGAGGCAGTACCGCAAGTGCTTAAATTTTCTACAAAGAATGGTTGCAGAATTGGTCGATCGGACGGGCTTATCCCAAGCAGACTGAACTATCTCCATAAATCCAGGATGTTGGATCCAGAAAGGTTCAAAGCAAAAAAGTTTACTTCTAGGAATAGAAGTTTCAATGGACACCACGCAGGGTATATGATCAGACACTGGTTTGCCTAAGGGTTTAACAACTGTGTTGGGATATGAGCCAGTCCAGCTACATGATGTAAAAAACCAGTCAAGTTGTTCCAACAGTGGATCCTGTTGCATATTGCTCCAAGTGTAAGTGCGGCCTTTGAGTGGCAATTCAACAAGAGATTGTGTTCGTATGAAGTCATTGAACGTAATCATGTCATTAATGCTCCCACCCGGCTTGTTACGATTGTCAGGGCTGCGAATGTAGTTAAAGTCTCCGAGTGGGAGCCAATCTTCATTAGCCGGGATGTTTAAGGAGAACAACCAATTAGTGTAATTAATACGTGGATCACCTTGACATGGGCCATAAATATTCACTAGTGTCCATGCTTGGGAGGACTGGGTTGATTGAAATTTAATTACCAGGGCAAAATCCTCTGAGGCAATAACTGTGCCAAAGAAAACCGAACTGTTCCAAATAGTAACAATTCCACCCGAAGCCCCATGTGAAGGAACAAAAGCAAATTGGTCGAAGCGACGGGGACAGCAAGATTTGATAAAGGCATGATCGATCATAGTCTTCTTAGTTTCTTGCAAACATAAGACCGAGCAACCACTAGCATTGATAGCATTAGAAAGAGCTAATTGTTTATCGCCAGAGTTTAACCCACGAATGTTCCAGCATAACACATTCCAATTAACCAAAAGACCCATAAAGTAAATAAAGCAGCAAATTAAGCTGAGGACAAAGACCCGACATCCTTGGACTCCAAGAGAGCAGCTTCAGTAAGTTCTTCTAGCGGGATGGCGCATTGTTGGACACCCACCTGCTGGATTACTTGAATGGGAGTGGGAGGAGGAATGCCCTGGGCCGTCTCAGAGTCCAGCTCCCTGATGATCACCGAGGAAGGAGCAGCAGGAGTGTGGCATGGTTTGACCTTTGATTGCTTCTTCTTGGTGTCTGTTAGTGCATGGACCCGGAATCCATCATATTTATTAGATCTGGCACTGCGACGAAGAGAAATTTCACATTCAGGTGCCTGAACTTTGCCACGATGAGAGGAGGCGCCTCCAGGAGACACGACCACTGCAGATGGAGGTATAAGCAGAGAGCTAGAGCTTCCCGGGATCATATCTATGGGGGATCAGTCGGAGCCGCAGCAGAAACAGACCAGGATTGAACCACAGACACATTCTTCATTTTCCCTAGTGATCTGGTGCCCAGCAGTGATGAGGATAGAGTCATTGTGGAGGCAAACTTGAACATGCGCTTGCAAGCAGTCCCGAAAGCCCAGCCCCGAGCTCCATGGGCCAAAAGTGGCCATAATTGGCTTAGTGGCCGTCCACAGAAAGTCATTAATCTGTCTCACCGGCCTGGAGGAGTGGAAGAGCATAGAAGCCATTAAATTTCCTTGGTGTGACATAGTGAAGTGCAGACCAGAGTTGTTCAGAGCAAGATCAATGGTGAGAGAATCTTGTTGCTGTATTATGGGAACCACAGCAGAATTGGCAGGACTGTCAAAATTATTTCTCCAGAGATTGTGCAGAACATTGACAGGCACAAGAGCAAACCCATCAGAGCTGACAGAGGAATCAGAGCTGCTGTTCAGAGAGATGGAGTCATTCCAAGCCATTGCAGGGCTATCAAGTAGATTGTTTTCAGGTAAAATTCCATCAGAAACCTGAAGACCTTCAGCAGCAAGCCATGCCTGAAAGTTGTTCACAGCAGGAGGTGGAGGAGCTGGCCAGGCACCCCATTGCGCCTGAAACTGAACCTGTTGGTCGACAACCACATTGTCATTGGCCTGATTAGCCTGATGCATTGCCTGATCAGCAGCCACGTTCTGAGCCATCCAGTTGTGCAGCTGGGCTTGATACAGTTGCTCAGCAGTCAGCCCTTCCCCAAACAGAGGATGTGGAACACCATCCTCAGGAGGAGGATCTTCACCCGCAGGTGGGACTTCAGGTAAGTGCGCATTCCAATCACTACTGCGCAGCATAGTGACAGCAACTATCCAGCAGTGTCTAGCCCCCCAATCTGCCTCATCACAATACTCTTAGGGACCAATCTAAGATGAATGACCCTGGCCTTCAGAAGCACAAAATGCCTGTCACCCCTGGGGTTATGCCATTCAATCAGAGACCCAAAAGTATCCATCGACTTGTGCATGTAATGCTGGGTCTGATAGTCATATGGAAATCCAACATATAAGATCCAAATCTCCGGGCCAAAAGTGGTGAGCCGCACGTTAAGCGCAGCATCATGAGGAACAAAAGAGATAATCATGTGTTCATCCGCTTGCATCTCATCTAGTTCAAAGGTGGTTCCGACGACAGAGTCTCTAACTAGGGAGTCATCAAATCCAAAAATACCAATCCCTAGAGGGTGATCTTCAACTTCAGTAGGGAAGAAGTGAGACTCATGGAGCAAACCTTGGATTGTATCTCTGAGCGCTTCTTTATGATGCTGCGGGATGAACCTGTTGGCCTCAGCAATGGCCAGGAAGTCATGGCGCAAGGGAGGCACCGCGCTGACCACCATGTCCGATCGCACCTTCCGATCAGGCAGGCCGAGCTCCACCGTCATTCCTTGCGGCAGGTAGGGGACGATGTTGACGGGGAAGTTCGCCATTGTTGGTGTGGGAGGGAGGAGCAGAGCATGCGCAGAGGAAAGCACGCGTGGCGAGGCGGAATGCGTATCGACAGGGGGTATGGACTGTTTGTTTAGCCAATTTTCTTTGCTGGAGTGCCGCCCCTGGGTACAGGATGAAGCCACGTGTCCAAGCAAGCCGCAATGAACGGTCGAGGAGCCGATGAACGAAGTCTGTGAAGGTTTGGGAGTCTCCCTTGAAGACTTACCAGAGTGATTGGGCGAGGTCTGTGTGACCTTAGCTCAAGGGGAATACGGTGAGGACTGGGTGTCCTGAGCTGCGTGTTCAGGACTGGGTGTCCGGGACTGTGTGTCCTCAGGTTTAAATACCTAGCCGCCCTAACCAGACGTACAGTTGTCACAGCAACTGGAACTGGTCCAACAAATCATTATCTTCAACGAGTCACTGGTTTCATCCTTCCCTTCCCTTTACTTACTGTTGGTCCTTGTGAAGTCATTGTATGATTGCACTATCTTTTGTCTTCACCGAGTGACTGCGTGTTCTGTTTGGCTTCATAATATCTTCCTACCTGATCCTTACTACCTAGCTGCTATTAGTCATTGTGCTTTCACTTCATTGAATACTTGATTATGGTTTGCCTAGTGTAGTCTACCTTCCGCTGCATGGTAATAGGTTTATTTCTATCGTTTGTCTTCAAAACTTCCACGTTTTGAAGACTTTCATAAAAATCGCCTATTCACCCCCCCTCTAGTCGATATAACGCACTTTCACACCGACTTGTGCATGTAATGCTGGGTCTGATAGTCATATGGAAATCCAACATATAAGATCCAAATCTCCAGGCCAAAAGTGGTGAGCCGCATGTTAAGCGCAGCGTCATGAGGAACAAAAGAGATAATCGTGTGCTCATCCGCTTGCATCTCATCTAGTTCAAAGGTGGTTCCGACGACATAGGCTCTAACTAGGGAGTCATCAAATCCAAAAATACCAATCCCTAGAGGGTGATCTTCAACTTCAGTAGGGAAGAAGTGAGACTCATGGAGCAAACCTTGGATTGTATCTCTGAGCGCTTCTTTCTGATGCTGTGGGATGAACCTGTTGGCCTCAGCAATGGCCAGGAAGTCATGGCGCAAGGGAGGCACCGCGCTGACCACCATGTCTGATCGCACCTTCCGATCAGGCGGGCCGAGCTCCACCGTCATTCCTTGCGGCAGGTAGGGGACGATGTTGACGGGGAAGTTCGCCATTGTTGGTGTGGGAGGGAGGAGCAGAGCATGCGCAGAGGAAAGCACGCGTGGCGAGGCGGAATGCGTATCGACAGGGGGTATGGACTGTTTGTTTAGCCAATTTTCTTTGTTGGAGTGCCACCCCTGGATACAGGATGAAGCCACGTGTCCAAGCAAGCCGCAATGAACGGTCGAGGATTGTTTGGGCGGAGTTGTGGGGCGCAAAGTAGGTGAAAGAGGTAATTGCTTGCTAGTAGAAGGAATCCGTGCAGCCCCTGATTTGACTAGACCAAAATCAATTAGCCTCCCATTTCCCAAGTTGGCCGTGGCAGAGCTGCCAGTAAATGGTAGGCAGGGCAATGATTCCCTATCAATTAAAGGAGAAATAGAATCCTTTCCTTTGAATGATTTAGCAAAATGATTTATTACTCCAGATGAATGAATATCAGAAACCGTAACATGCTTGGGCTTCCAAAGATAGCGCTTGGCCTCAGGATTGAAGCAGGTACGCTTGGTATGGCCCAATAAGAGACATGCCTCACATTTGAGATAGGACGAGCACTGGAAAAAAAGATGGGAATGTGATCCACAGATAGTACAGTCCCGCGAGAACAATGGCGGCCCAGGGCCCATATCGTGTTCAAAGGTGGGCCGAGCAGCACTCACCCGGCTAGCAGGTGGGGGACAGCAGCAACTATCTTTTAAGATAGATTGAACAAATCTCGCCTAGGCATGCAGTAGCCAAATGGCCCAACAACTTACGAGAGGAGCACAAATTAAGCCTCCCATAAATGTAAACCGAGGGAGGGACCGACGTTAGAGACCATATGTTGGCAATATGTGCATCAGAATACCCAAAATGACGTTGGTCCAGAATATGGAAGAGCATAAAATTCGGAATATTGCTCCATGTAGTCTCCTTAAATTGACAACCTACAAATCTGTATTTATTAGGCCTTGGCTCATTAAACACATAATTCCCCGCAGTAAAGGGTGATTTGAAAGTCCCAAAGATGACGTCCGAAGACAAGGAATGTGTGTTAATGCCCGCAGTAAATGTCTGGCTATCTGTCTGCCCCGGAATAATCTGCTCCGGCAACAGAGCTGCCGGCGTTGAGCCGTCCGGTGACGCGGCAAGGCTGGAAACCAGACCCTCCGTAGGAGGAAAGCCAAATTTAGATAAAATCAGACTTGAAGCTTTCAACACCTTATCTTGCTGCGAAGAGAACTTGTATTTAGACTTGATAGCAATAGGAGAACGAGCAGCCACCTCAGGTATGTGAGAATCAAGATGCCATGATGAATCCTTTGCCAAAATACCAGTATTGTTCTGACGGAAAAGACTAAAGTGGCATACAAAATCCGGCCAGACTCTGTCCTTAAGACCATAGATGAAATGCCCAACCTTATTGGACGCCACTGAGAAGCGAAATCTTCTACCATCAATATGTGCCACGTTAAGACCAGAAGGGAGGCCCCCAATACAGCATTGGAGGGCAATAGCAACCGAATCATCATTGAGAGGGAAGCTTGCCGATGAAAAATGCACCACCACCAAGAACTCTTTGTTCGAACCAGAAGGAGAGAAATGGACGGTAGAACCAAAACGACGACGCACCTGAGCTGCCACGGCAAGGCCGGGGGGAAAATCCCAATGCAGAAGACCTTCCATGATCGTCTAGATCAGAAATCTCCATGGCTGAGTGGTGTGTGGTGGAGGGCAGGTGGAAGGGAGGGGAGGAGAGGAGAGGAGGTGGGAGGAGCCATCTTCACGAAACCCTATACCGCTCCATCATATTGGGTATATTGTCATTTGTATAATTGGAAACATTGGCATTGATCAATCTAATAACATTGTCATTCGTCAACCTTTTAACATTGCCAGTTGTCAAATTTTGCAGCTAAAAATCACTAGTACTGTCTTATTTTGCAACTGAAATTCATTAAACATAGATTTCATTCATAAATTAGGCAGTCGTTCTTTATACATACAGCACAGTTTAACTTACAGCTAAGCCGAACAAACTTTTTCTCAATCGTTGCCAATCATGTACCAAATCACACATTTAGGAGAAATTAGTCATCTACTGGGCCACTTAAAAGAAAAACATTACAGTCCAGTGGCACCACTATAATTCTTGGTTTATACCGTTACATTATACCTTTTTTTAAGTGTATTACCGTGACATTATACCTTTCCACTTGCTGCACGGTTTACAGTTTCGACCATGCAAGTGACCAGATATAGCCACAAACATTTTTCCAAACAAGTATCAATTGCTTGCACCAAACAACTTTCTGTATAATTTGTACTAAGCAATCGGTGCTAGTCCAAGAAAATAGAAGGTCTTGTTCATATGTTCTTCCATTTCAATTCGACGAATTTGTTTTCACGGATCGCCAGAAGCAATCAGCAAGGAACAAGGATCCTAGCCCCCCAACCCCTAAATTCACAGGCACGCACATATATACACAAGCAGAATTCGGGTAGAGGAAGCAGATCCTACATCAGGGGAGAGACCGGGCAGTAGGAGACTGAACCGTCCGAGAGGATCCCCACCTCAGCAGACTCTGGGGACGAAGCGCAGCGCGGCGACGCGGGCGGCGAGAAGCCCCGCGAGCCTCCGAACGGCAAACTGGGAGCAGTTGGAGA
>NW_024118251.1:0-15346 GCF_003073215.2 Triticum urartu
CAAATACCTTTTTTTTCTTTTTCACAACAAGGATTTTGTTATGGCTTTTGCAATAGCCGTGGTGTTGCAAACAACGGTGGCAAATGACAATGGTGCTCAACAACAACATCATAGATGAGTCAATGGCGGTTATTTTTTTTAACATCACCTTTGTTGTAAAAAAAATTCTGCAACATCATCAGCTATGTTGCAATGTGTTGAAGAGGCGATGATGTTTTTATAACATAATCTCTGTTGCAAAGGTTTCTTTAACATCACCTATATTGTGAAATTTTCCACAAAATCACTTTCATCGCGATTGTAAAAGACACTTGACCGCTTGATGACGTCAGATCCGACGGCTGGCGACCAGGCCACCGACGGACGTGCACGCCCTTGTTTTTTTGCATGTGTTTTCGGACTGTAGCGAACCGGACCCGAGCTGGTCCTGGTCCGCGCCCAGCCACGACCGGACCGCACCGCACGGACGAGCCCCGCCATGCTCCGCATCCGGCAGCCGCGCGAGAACAAGGGCGCCGCCGCTCGACCCCAACGATCCCGAGGAGGGCCTCTAGCGGCCACAGCCAGCCAGCGCGGCGGCCACCACGGGCCGTATGACGCGAGGCACCAGCCGGCGGGGTCCCGGGCTCGGTCCGCCTCTCCTCCTCAATCTCCTCGCCGGCGACACGCTCAACAGGGCACCTTCGTGCTCCTCTCGGGCCCCGCTGCGGTTGACTCCTCCGTCCTCTCCTTCCCCTCCCTCCCTCCCCACGTCGTGCGCGCCGCGCTGCAAGCTCTGGGTAACACGAGGCGACCAGGGGCCCGCCGCCGCGCGCCGCTGCCATCACGACGGGCACAATCTCCCGCGGCCAGAGCAAGCGAGAGGCGTCAGGAGGCCGGAATGGAGTCGAAGTCGTCGGCGGCGGCAGGGCCCGCCCCGGACGGCCTCTCGCTGGACTCGATCGAGTAGTATTAAAGGGGGGAGGGGGAATGTCGCGGAGGGGAAGACAAACGTGCTGCAGGGGAGGTACCAGGTGGGGCGGGTGCTGGGACTCGTCCGCGGCGGCGGTCTTCGCCCGGATCTCCGCACCGGCCGCCTCCAGTTGGGGGCCTTCATCGTGCTCTGCGGCCTCACCCACCTGCTCGCCGCCTTCACCTACGAACCCCACCCTTTCGTGCTCGTCCTGCTGCTCACCGTCGCGAAGTGCCTCACCGCCATCACGCTGCTCAGGCTCATCCCGCAGCAGCGCAGCTGCTCCGCGTCAAGGGCCGCGAGAGCCTGCTCTAGAGCAAGGCCCACAAGCTCGAGATCATGAAGCAGCAGGAGGAGGCGAGCTGGCATGTCCGGATGCTCACCCAGGCAAGAATTTGTGAATTACGAGTTGAGGAGTCACGAGTTGGAGCCGAGGTTGAGACTCGTAGACTGACGGCGACTAGTCTACACTACTGCTTGACTGTCGACTGGTAATGTAAGTACTCAACTTACAATATTCAACTACTAATTTTATATGAAATCTGCGATACTTATTTTGGGACGGGCAGTATGGTGTACAATATTTTTATAAAATAAATTGAATCGATCCTGGGGAGAAGCACAACAGTAGAGAATAGTAAGGGAAGGAGCACAACGGCTGCTGGCAATATGATGTTACCATGTTGTCTATAGCCAAGCTTATAGCCAGCAAGTACAATAATTAGATGTATATAAGTACTATTTTTTTCGTCTCAAAAAATGTCTTAATTTTGTACTAATTTTAGTACAAAGGAATACTTTATTGATACATGGCCCATCTTCCTCTCTCACAAAGTCTAACATGTGCTGCAGCCGGCTGTTAGTTTGTAGCCCGCTTCTCTTCTCTTCCTTATTCTATTTGAAGTCTTACACCCTGCCTATGTCACCTTATTATACCAAAGATGCCTTGGACGTTGTTGTTTTCTGCTATGCATGTTGCTATTGAAAGGCTAGACTACAGAGTGGTTCTGGTTACATAATGTTACAACAACCGATTAATTTCTTCAGTTGAAATATGAGGGGTCTGAACTGCCCGGATCGATGCACTACGGTCAACGCCACGATTGCCTCGTTTTCCTGTCATATTGTATGTCTCCAAGAGACAAAACTTGACAATGTCGATCAGTTCATGGCAGCCTTTTTGGGTGGGCAGAGACTGCGCAGTTTCGCACAAAGACCGGCAAATGGCACTAGGGGAGGCATTTTACTGCTCTGGGACGATGCTCTTGTTGATGTGTCCAACATCACCTTCACAGCTTACTGTCTCTCCGCCATGGTCGGGGTGCGAGGGACCGACGTACTCTTCAAGATCACCTCCATCTATGGCCCCACAGACCCCGCTTGCAAAGAAGCTTTCTTTGCTGAGCTCCTAAGCCAGAAACCGCCATCTGGATTGGCTTGGCTTGCCACAGGAGATTTCAACCAGATTTATAGGGCAAGAGACAAAAATAAGAGGAATGTAAACCGCAGCAGAATTAACCGTTTCCGGGCGACGCTTCAGAGTTGTGAACTCAAAGAAATCCATCTCCAAAACCAAAGATACACCTGGAGCAACGAGAGGACTAACCCAACCTTGTGCAAACTGGACTCTTTCTTTTGCAATGCCGAATGGGATGCAATTTTCAACACACGTGTCTTGAATGCACTCTCCTCCTCCCTCTCCGACCACTGCCCGCTACTGCTTGCTGATGAAAAGGGCCCGAGAAGGCCAGGAGTCTTGAAGTTCGAAAACTTTTGGGCGTCCATGCCCGGTTTCAACGAGGTGGTTCTAAGGGTGTGGAACGAAACAGTGGATCACACTGAGCCGTACCAAATCCTCTTCCACAAGCTCAGAAAGACGGCGCTCCGCCTATCCGAATGGAGCCGAGGCCTTTTCTCAAAGGCAAAAATTCACCACAAAGTTGCTCTCTTGGTCAGGGCCGTCTCTAGGAATTTGGGGCCCCGGTGCGAAATGCAAAACAAGATCCTAAATTCGGATAACTAATGAACTATTTGAATTCGAGGGGGGGCTGCCAGGCGCGCGGGGCGCATAGTGCTCCCTACTCCAGTGTTTGACTAATGCCGACGACGGTTAGTTATATAGTGCATTCGTTAGGGGTTGGACTTGTCAGACGTGGTCAGCAGATCACACATCATGTGAGATCGAGTTTTGACTGTCTACAAAAAAGAACAATTTCACCATTCAAGCATTCTCACAAACACCTTGCAAACAAATTCCCTTCATGGTATAAACTCACAATATACACTCCGTTGCAAGTAATCAGCATAAATCACAAACACAAAAAATGCATAATTATAGAAAGAGAACATCAAGAAAGAAATAACATTACGCAACAAGGGATAGAAGGGAGAGGGTCGATATCAGAGAGGTTAACTGGCTTGGGGAACAAGAAGTTGGCGACAAAGCTACCACTCCAAGGGATTCCGCAAGATGGGAATTTGGGAAAAGCTGGGTCAGAGTGGAGGAGACCGAGTCGCTGGCTGGAAGGGGAGGCTGTTGCAGAGAAGACAGGGGAGTGGCTAGGATGGGGCGCGGAAGCCTGGCAAGGGGTGCGGCAGGCCGGGTCGAGCCCTTGATCTTTGTCGTCCCGATGGAGCATGAATGGAGGAAGATAAAATGTTTTGTTTCCTTTTACGTGGAGACAGAGAAGAATTTACGTGCGTGTGCTGCGTTGGAGATTAAAAAAATAAACCGGCGGGCTCTAGCTTCTTGGGTTTTCTCATCGTAGAGCTGATTTACTTAGTTTTGTATCCCCGATCTGGGGCCCCATGATTTTGGGGGCCCTGTGCGATCGCACCTGTAGCACATGCCCCTCGACGGGCCTGCTCTTGGTGATTCTACGCCTAGACATTGCCCAAGAAAACAGGCCCTTGTTCGCCGAGGAACACGAGCTCCGATCTAGGCTCAAGAGAAGGGTCATTGCCCTCGCTGTGCTTGAACGATCACGAAAGAAGCAGTGTGCAAGAATTACCAATCTTAGGGAGGGGGACGCGAATACCAAATTCTTCCACCGCCGAGTTACTCCAAGAAGGAGAAAAAAATCATATCCACAGAATCAAGAATAAGCATGGTTGGGTCACCGAACACGACGCTAAAGAGCAGATAATCCAAGACCATTTTTCCACAAGCATGAAGAGAGGTCCCAAAAGCCGCAAAGATTTCAATTGGGAGGAGCTAAATTTGGAATAGCTTGACTTGCATGGCCTTGAATCCCCGATGACAGAGAGTGAGGTCCTTGAAGCGATCAACGATATGCCAAGTGACAAGGCCCCGGGGCCGGACGGATTCACGGGCCTCTTCTTCAAGAAGTGTTGGGACGTTGTTAAGCCCGACCTCATGAGGGTTATTACTAACTTTGACACCCTCCACACCGAAAACCTGCAGTGGCTTAATTCCGCAAATGTGGTGCTCCTGTCCAAGAAGGAAGGAGCGGAGGGGATCACTGACTATAGACCCATTAGTCTCATCCATTCGATCGCAAAAATCATTGCGAAAGTGCTCTCCCTAAGGCTTGCCCCCTACATGACAGACCTTGTGTCCAACGCCCAAAGCGCCTTCATCAAAACAAGAAGCATCCACAATAACTTCCTGTATGTTCGTAATTTTGCTCGGCGCCTTCACAAGAGCAAGACCCCTTTGCTCCTCTTCAAGCTTGATATCCGCAAGGCATTCGACACCGTCAAATGGGAGTACTTGCTCGATCTACTCCAACGGCGAGGGTTCCCAAGAAAATTTAGGAACTGGATTGCGGCCCTCCTTACCTCATCGTCCTCAAGGATCATTCTCAACGGTATTGCTGGCAGCCCAATCAAGCATGGCCAGGGCCTCCGGCAAGGGGGCCCCATATCCCCATTTCTCTTCGTCATCGCCATTGACCCGCTACAAAAAATTCTTGAGCTGGCTACGAGAAAGGGGCTCCTACATAAAATCAGGGGAAGAGGACCTATGATGAGGACATCTCTCCACGCGGACGACGCGGTAGTCTTCGTGGCTCCAATCAAAAGGGATGTGGACAACCTTGCAAACATTTTGCGGGGCTTCGGGGAGGTCACGGGCCTTTGCACCAACTTCCACAAGAGTTCGTTTGTGCCCATCCGCTGCAACCATCTCGACTTGGGTATATTTTAATCCCAAGGTTTGCAGGTGAACGCGGAGACGTCACTCCCCTTATAACTCTCGCGCTAAACCTGGGACTCCCCTAATCCGTTTGGAATTCTAAAAGTTGGTTGGATCTCAATTCCTGGGTGTCATTAGCGTTGCCAAGCAAGCTAACAACTTATTGAGGCGCGACAAAAGCTGATTCACAACCATTGCTTACGCATACGGTTCTTGTCAAGATCTTGTAATCACCTCCCAACTCGGTCTACCTGCCACGCCGTTCGGTCATCCTCCGGCAAACCACCTACACAATGTAAATAACCTTGAAGAGCTGTTTGCTTTTGGGCTTATCTGTGCGTCAGTATGCGAGAGACGACAAGGTCCGGCAAAATGCAAGAGTAAATTGGGAGAATTTGGTCTTTGTCGAGTCCTCGCGCAGTTTACATGGTGGGGAGACTCATGCGGAGTGCATAGAATTTCACCCTCAAACTCACTTAAAGTTCACGCCAAGTATCTGCTTCTCATGGTTGCTGACTTGGCCATGGGTATGAATGTGGTAAGGAGCCCGCCAAAATGGGTGGGATTGGACCCGGTGATGTGTTGAGCGGACCGTCAATTCTATTTATGCTGGCATCCATCACTATCACATTTCTAATGGGTGAATGGTGCTGAAAGACTACCCTTTCTGGATACTCTAGGCCTTGCTCCTTGGTCGCATAGCCAAGGGACATTTGCTCCCGCTCATCACGAGGCCTCCACGATAGAAAAAATGGAAGGTGCGGCTGAGCCTCCTCAAATGCATACGAATGGATTCTAAAGATCAAGGCCATCAAACGAACTCTTGGGTTCGAGCACAATACTTCGACATTTCTTTCCACTCTTGTTGCGATGCTACTGTGCACGAGGTCGAACATGCTGAATTGAGTCTCACAAGTGAGGACAGCAACATCCTATGGAAAGCCACACGGCTTACTGCACGGCAATATTTGGGCCACCCGGGCATCTGCAGTACATAGAGCACAGTTCTTTAGGAGTGCTCGTCTTCACCATGGATAAAATATTTGCGGAAGCTTGGACTTCTCACAAAAGTCAAGTTCTTTGCTTTGGTTAGCTCTTCAAGATCAGAAATTTGCGAGCATAATCGATTATAAGAAGTAACGACCGATAGATTGACAAAGGCGTGGATCCAAATTGATGACATGTGCCCCTCTTGCAAAGAGAACCTTTCCGATATGCGCTAGCAAAAGCATAACCAATGATATGATAACCATAGCTTGTCGAATGACCCGCATAATACCCATGTAGTTCCCTCTAAGGGGTGAGTGCTTTTTCTTCCCGTTAATTTATGCAATAGCAAGAACTTAGCGGGACTCACCCTCCTCTTACAAGTGCCGCTACACGAGAAGGCTATGGACTATTGCTCGTCCATTGACAAATAACCAACATTCTCCGAGTGCATCGACCTACAAACACGTTGGCCCTTTGTTCTGACACTCGATTGAGGCTTTGTGCGTTGAGGCACGTAACTATGCGACAGCGCCACCACTTACAAGACAGAGACCAAGGACATCCCTCACCATGCTGTCTTAATGGGTACTATTTGGAAGCGAGGCGAAACGCCGAGCGTACCGTAGTTCTAGCAGAATGAAGCCTATGCACCACCGACATGCATTGCTTTGCCTCCTATCACGTGACCAGCCAGCCTCTTGGATCGTCGCCAGCGTCGTGTCAATAAAATAATACTATAACTAGGGTTCATATAATTATTGTCGAGAGTAATGTGTCCTTACATGCCTGTTGTAATCGGGCTGTCTTGTGCTATCACAACTATATTTTGCGTCTTATTTAAATGCACTTGAAGAACAAAGCACTTTTGCCTATCCGTTTCTAAAAAAAAATATTACCTCTAAATTACTTGCTATATGACAAACCCCTCAAAGAAAGGATTAGAATCACAAAGGACCATAAGAGCGTATCCAGAATGCTTCTGGATATCAACCGTCCGACGCCGGTATACATTTCCACATATGTGCTTACCTGCAATGGAGTGAGAGAAGTGTAGGCAGTGCCGTGATGCAGGGTCAATGGTGCTAATGGTGGGCTGGCCGTGTCTGAGAAATCCCAAGGGTGAAGCCGGGCTCGTTGTGGAGCGATCCAGCATAAAGCTTAGAGGGTCAAAATAATAAATAACTCCTTTTCACGGCTAAGCGCTGCTTACTGATTATCCCTCCTAATTGAATCAAACGAATCAACACCTAGACTATCCTGTACTAGTCTATTCGGCCAAATGTCTGGACTACGTCTATCTCACCTCCTTCGACTCAACGAGCCAGCATGGTCTACATACTCGAAAAAAACTAGTTGACAAATCAGAATGCAGAACTAATAGACTCGTCAAGACAAAGTGTTAGTACCATAGGTCACTGCACCTAGAAAATCCACAGGGTTGCACAAGCCACCTGGTGCATCAGCTCTCGTGACGAATTATCACCATGAAGGCCAACAAGCATCCGTCCCTCACGGCAACTCCAACGACCGACCCAAACGAGATCAAGGATGTGTCCGTTTTCCCGATTGGCTCAGCACGGGGACACCCGAAGCTCCGGTTTTTGCTCCACCGTGCCGTATATGCTTGTCCAAGAGCGAGACAGAATGCCATTTTCACATTTGTGACGGGATTTCATAATTAAAAACATAGTTAGTAGAAGTCCAGTCTTATTGTTAATTAAACTAAAAATATAAAAAATTAAAATACAGCCGCAGCAGTTGATCAAGGCCGCGATCTCCTTTCTTAGGTCGAGTGACGTATTTTGAACTACATAAGAAAAAATAAACAGCCAGTAGAGTCCATTGTCTTTTATATTAATTAAAACAAAAAAACATTAAAATTGAAAACAGCTTAAGCATCGGTTTAAGATACTAAGGCGTCGTCATCATTTCCTCTTCATTTGGTGGTCGGCGAACCAGCCCAAAGACCTAGAGCTACCATTGCCGACTCCACTTGGACGTCCTCGCACTGGGTCCACTGCGCAAGACATCTCTTGGACTGTGTTCGCCTGCACCATAAACCACCTTGGTGTTCGGCCCGCCTACCTTGCCCCGCTTGGCCTCGCTTGTTTAATCGCGCCCAGCCATACGGGTCATGCACGACTATACACCAGCATTGTGCTCGTCACGACCACGATTGCCCCTGACAGCTGCCACGGCTCCTCCATAAGGCCTCCGGGCGCGAGGCGGAAGCTGAGTCGCGTTGGGGTCGCTTTTGCTTGCACTCCGGCGCTGATTCGGCCAATCCTGTGAAGGCCAGCCACTTGGCGAGACTACGCTCGAGCGTACGGACTTCTCGATGGGCCCTCCTTGTGCCTCCTAGAGGAAGCGCCAATGCAGGGTCTCCCGTCGGACATGCCTTTGCTCCTCCTCCCTCTACGAACGATGGTTGGGTGGAATCGCAGAGTGCTTGAGCTCTATTCGCTGTGAATCACGGAATTGTTACCCAGTTTCTGCTGACTCCACCGCATACGTTGGGTCGCGGAGGAGAGGAGAGCTTCGGTAACGGAGTTCGAGGACGGCGAAAAATATTATAGGTCTCTTGTGAGTGCTCTCCGCCTAGGACGCGCACGGCCTCGGCCTACACCATCCTGCAAAGGCTACTCGTGAATACTAGTTGTGGGGTGAGCACTTTCGCCCGTGGCAGGTTCATGTCGTGGCCAACGACACCGGTGGCAACCGCCAAAGCTCTGCGCAAGGTAGTACAGTATCTCCTGAGAGAGGCATTGTTCGGGTATTCTTTCACCCCGTACCAGATATGAGGCAAAGTATACTCCTTACACAACTTAATGACTAACTAGAAATGAACTAAGTGCAGGAAATGCATACGGCGAGTTTGTCGACAGGAGAGACACTATTGAGCGATTCAACCATGGCATGCAGCCAGCACACATGTCGCTTTGTCCCGACTCGACCGCAGCCGACTCGCAGTGGACATGATTGCCATGCTTCCAGAACCCCATTGTGCGCGGCGGCTAGGGCTGGGTGTCGGGCGGCTGGTGGGCAAGGGGAAGAAGACGTCCGGAAGTGGACTAGGCGACCCCCCACTGCCGCATGCATGGCATTAAAAAGGACACGTGGGAGGAGGTTGGGTGACTAACGCGCAGCCCCCCGCACGCGAGGACTTAAATAGGACCGGTGGTGGTGGTTGGGTGGCCGACACGCGGGCACAAGGCGGACACCGAGCAAACACACGTCGCGTCCGTCCTGTGTCCATGTGGACGCAATCGGGCGCAAATTTGGGCCAGATTTGTGTCCACACGGACACGAGGCTGACAGAATATGCGTTTACGTCCGTGTGTTGAGCCATGTTTTTTGCCCTCATGGACCCAAACAGACGCAACCCAACGAAATGGGTCGGCTGGTTGGAGTTGCTCTCAGCGCATGAATGGTAGCAATATCCTTCACTCGGATGACATGTCCGGCAGCGTGTGAACGCCTTCGTGGTGGACACGACGAACCAGCTCATCCGCAACATCCTCTCTTCCGGTTTCATTGACTTGTCCACGGCTGTCGTGCTCGCCAACACGCTCTACTTCAAAGGAGCCAACTGGTGGCATCTAGAACGTCCCATGTCCGGATCCAGCCACAGTGGTTCCAGCGGCGGCGGCTAAAGCTTGAGGCTCCCACTCCATCGTCTTGGGAATGTATCCGGTGCACCCACACTTGTGGTGCTGCCGGTGCACCGGGTGCCATAGAACATTTTAAAAAATCTGAAAAAAATCTAGCACAGTGACACAACATCTATGTATGTTGTGACAAAATTTTGTATCAGAATTTAAATCATTTCTTGAGATACAAAAATGAAAAATTTGACATCAATATGATAATGGGCCAAATTTAAAGCCCAACTAATGTCACGTACTATTCAGCGCTGAATTTGTCATCTTTGTTTTCCAAGCTATGTTTCGAATTTTGACTTGAAATTTTGTGACAAAACTTACATTGATGTTGTGTGAATGTGCTAAATATTTTTCAGGATTTTTAGAACATTTTAAATTGTATAACATGAGTTCAGTGCACCGGCAGCATCGGTGGCGGAGCTTGAGCCTGTATAGAGAAAAGCACAGTATTTTTTCTCTCATGGGCCAGTGTGGTCTCAATTGTAAACTGGGCGGGCCATGGCCTGTTTGGCCTTGCTTAAGCTTCGCCAGTGGGTAGCACTACAAGCACCGGTGCACCAGATATTCTCCGCTCCATCGCCTGTCCTCGTTTGGATCTAGCCACGACGGTTCAGTTAGCTTTTGTAAAAACTAGTCAGCCGCAAAACCAGAAAAAAAGGCCGGCGTGACATGCACAGTCAACAGGGAAATTGATTCGCAAAAAAAAGAACAGGAAATTGGGAGAAAATTAAAAGGGGTAAAATGTGGCACATATTTGCCTAAATTTAGTATAAACTGAGAATGTCTGTCACGCGTGAAATTAGGGGATAAAAAATGTAATTCACTCAAAACAGTAAAAGAGATGAAGTACTGGCAAATCGAACCTTTGACGTGCGGTTGTGTAATTACTACAGCACTAAGGTCTAACGTTGGACAACAAATGGTACTATATTTAGCAAAAATGCTAGACGTACAGGCTTTTACAGGTCTTTACAGGCTCCTTTCAAACTTTCTAAACACCCCCCCCCCCCCCTATTTCAATGGGGGTGGAGCCCGTGCCTCTACTAATGACCAATTAAAAACCGCCACAACACCCTGTAAACCCCTCATCCCTGTAACCTCCTGTACGTGTAGCAAAGCTCCTATATTTAGGCATACTTTGAGTATTTACATTCAAAATTTTCAAGAAATTTGATTTTTTTGCTCGAGAGGCCCATTTACCAGGGTTGGCGAGAATTTCTCGACCCAAAACCTACCACTCGCCTCGCGACCTGTTTGCTCAAATGCCACCGTTGCCATCTGCAGCTGCTCACCACCATGCTCGGCTTCAACCGTAACCAAGAAAGGATTCACATTCTCAAAGATGTCACCGGCATTCTCAAACCTTCCCGGTGAGCTTCCTCCTGCTATATACACCTGTGTACTGATCGACATTCCCTCTTTCCTTCCACATCATCAGTATGCAAATGTAACATCAATCTGTGTGCACATGCAGGATGACCCTTCTCCTTGGACCCCCAGGCTGTGGCAAAACCACCCTTTTGCTAGCACTTGCTGGAAAGCTCAACAAAAGTCTCAAGGTATCCCCACTCTTTTTCCCATCGACACATGTACCTTGTCATTCATATAATGGCCATAGACTCTGCAGTTTAGCTGCCACTTATGAGCTCTATGTAGGTCTGAAATTGCACACAGAAAACAGAGAAAATACTGTGTGCCATGTATTTCAGTACTTCCTTTAACTCACATGCTATGGATGTGTGGGTGCATAGGTAACAGGAGAAATCGACTACAATGGTGTCAAGCTGCAAGATTTTGTTCCAGAGAAGACAGCAGCGTACATTGGTCAGTATGATCTTCATGTCCCTGAGATGACTGTCAGGGAGACGCTTGACTTCTCTGCAAGATTCCAGGGAGTTGGCAGCAGAGCAGGTAATTTTTTTTCTGGGACCTGGTTAACTAAAGGATTTTAGGGACAGCAGGCAACTAACTAATCGAAGCAAATGTGCCAAAGTCATAAATACGTTGATCGTAGGAAATACTAATTACCCTTTCTATCTACTAAACTAAGTGCTCTCAATTTCTTGTACAAAATAGAAATCATGAAGGAAGTCATTAGAAGGGAGAAGGAGGCTGGGATCATCCCTGACCCCAACATAGATACATATATGAAGGTAAATACTGACCTATTTTGTTATAATGTTGTAACATTTCTGAGTGTGCCCGTTGGAACCCCTTTCTCTGATAATATTGAATCAAACCTGAAAACACCATCTTCAAGTGCCATCATAAATTTCCAGTGGGATTCTTTCCTATTGATTCTTGAAAAAAGCAATCATATCATGCTTGTACAGACCAGTTCAGTTTAGCTGCAACATTTACAATTGCTGTCCACTTTTTTATAGGCAATATCTGTGGATGGTTTAGAAAGAAGCATCCAAACAGACTACATTATGAAGGTAAACAACGTTCAAAGAAGCATTCATTGGTTCCAGCGCACAATGTTTATCGTGTGCATAATCTATTCTTGGCTCACAGATAATGGGACTTGACATATGCGCTGATGTACTAGTAGGAGATGCCATGAGAAGAGGTATTTCAGGCGGTGAGAAGAAAAGACTAACGACAGGTGAATTTACAATACATATGACATTTTCAGGATGGTTTTATTATGTCAACTATATTCTTGTAAAAGATATTTTTGCAAGATAAATAAATTAATAATTGTGCAATTCGTTGACTAAAATTCCTTAACTGCATATTGGAAGGTACACGCCTTTTCTGGTGGCCAATTGATCTTGTCAATGCTTTCTGTACTTCATTATTACCATGAGCTAGTATGAGTTTCTCGCCACAACAAAGCTAACAACAGGGGTATGGTAGACCATAAACTTCTGTTGTGATGAAAGCACATGAGCCTGAATGAATCAACTTAGCATGAATTTTTTTTCCTACTTTTTAGAATGTAGCTAGTAATGTGTTATATTCAGTTTATGTAATCCCAACCTTAATTTTGGTCTATATAGGATAATAATATAAATTAATTCGATACTGGATACTTTTTTTTTCACTTGTAAAAGTTTCTTACAAGCAGGAGAGATGATAGTAGGACCATCAAAAGCGCTCTTCATGGATGAAATATCAACTGGGCTGGACAGTTCTACCACCTTCCAAATTGTTTCTTGTCTCCAACAGCTAGCTCATATATCAGAGTCTACCATACTGGTCTCACTCCTTCAACCCGCACCAGAGACTTACCAACTTTTTGATGATATTATCTTGATGGCTGAAGGACAAATCGTATACCATGGTCCGAAGAGCTGCATTATGAGTTTCTTTGAATCTTGTGGCTTTAAGTGCCCCGGAAGAAAAGGGGATGCTGACTTCCTTCAAGAGGTATTTAGCAAAATACTAATTTACATATGTCAAAATAAGCATCAATAGATCTCTGAGTTCATGTAAGCATGGTTCTCCCTGTCGTCTAACAAGCCATGGTGCTTATTTCACTTAAGGGTTAAGGAAAGCAAATCCAATACGCATGGAACCTGGACTTCACCTAAACATGCCCTGATTTGGATGGCGTGCCAGTGATAGACTTATTAGTATTTTTAGAGTAGTTATGCTAAGGGTCTCTTTGTTTCGCAGGATTCAAAAAACGTAGGAATAGGAAAACCCAAATGATAAGTGTCACACGTGTGACATGAAGCAACATGGTCCAAACGTCTTCGTTACCATCCATTTTGCTACATCAAACAGATGACATCAGTGGAATCTTTTTGGTTTTTCAGACTTACAAATATTTTATCTATTGAATAAAAAATCCGATTAAAAATACGTTTTCATCATTAAATCCGTCTGGACGAGACCTTCAAAACTAGATACCATATTGATATGTTTCGACGACTATTTTTTTTGGACCAAAAGTTGCCATAATGTTACATTGAAGTTGCCGTAGTGTTTACACTAAAGTTGCCATGATATGTTTCATCTATCTTTTTTCTTCTAGATTTAAAGCTACCATTGTATTTCAACTACTTTTCACGCCAAATTGTATTAATAGACCATGGCAATTTTTACTAATTAACCATGGCAAATTTAATTCATGCATCATGGTAAATTTAATTCATGCATCATGGCAATTTTAGTTTATAGATCATGGCAATTTTAGTATTTTGACCATGAAAAATATTTTTTGTATGAACCATGGCAAATTTTAGTGCATGTATCATGACAAATTTAAGTAATTCACCATAGCAATTTTAGTTTACGGTTCATGGCAAATTTGAGTCATTGACCATGCATTTTTAAAGTAATTGACGACGGATTTCTTTCTAATTATGAACCATGTCAAAATTATTTCATGGATCATGACAAATTTTAGTAATTCACCATAGCAAGTTTAGTTTCTTAATTCCCTTTTTTATAACATGTCAAAATTTACTTTAAACCTAGAAGAAAAAATAGTTGACACATATCATGGCAACTTCGGTGTAAACATGGCAATTTATGTGCACTAGACACGACAACTTTTGATCACCAAAAAATATTGTCGAAGCGTATCGATATGGGATCTAGTTTTGGAGTCCTCGTCACAACGGATTTAATGGTGAAAACGGATTTTCAATTGGATGTTTCATTTAAGAGATAAAACATTTTAAAGTTTGAAAACCCAAAAGATTTCCACTGACATCATATGTTTTTGTCCCTGTTTGCATGCATGTGTGAAAAAACAAAAAGTCTGGCGTGTCACGATGGGTGGCTAGAAGGACGTGTGGACCGACCTCCCTCAGCCCACACGTATGGCACTTATCAGGGTCCATAAGAAAAACATAGGATTATAGTGTCATGGCCATTAGAATCCTATAGGATTTTGGTTTGTTTGATAGCATCATAGGAAAAAGCAAAGGATTCTTGTCAAGAGGTTTGAGTGGATGATATCCTATGAAATATAGTAGGGATCCTCAGGAAAAATTTCTACAGGATTCAATCCTATGAATCAAATGATCAACGTATGCAAAATTCCTAAGGATTCTGATTCTCTAAAATTCCTATAAAAATCCTTTGAATCAAAGAGGCCCTAACTCTATAAAAAGTTTGGATCTCTCGCTATCTAAATAAAATTATGGCATGCCCCACCAAAAATTCAATTTTCCGCTTGTCTAGTTCTTGTGTAATCTAGTCGGGTCTTTCTGTCAGTGCAGTCAGGCAAAATGCAAATCTGGCATGTCGAATTTCATTTGCCATATGCATATCATTTGTTAAATATATAATAACGAAATTGGACATTTTATGTGCCCAGAGTAATGCAAATAGCAGTTCTCTTGTAGAGACATGTTTCTAGTTTCAACATTTCTGCAGTGTAAGAATTACACCTATAGTTTTGATGTGCATTCAGTGAAACTAACATTGCTCAGGAACAGAGTGGGAGGGCGGATGGATCCCTCGAGCTCTGGCGACGCGCTGGGCGACCCGGCGGCTCCGCCGCGGGCTCAGCTCCCCTCCCCTTCCTCGGCCCCCATCCGCCCGCCGGCGCCCTCCCCGGCCGCTCCGCCGCCGACTCCCCCCGCCGCCTTGTCGCGCGTGGTCTGGGCCGACCTCGCGAAAGTC
>NW_024118252.1:0-14913 GCF_003073215.2 Triticum urartu
TCTGCCGGCGCCAACACCGGCAGCGGCCCGGAGCCCCTGCCTTGCTCCACCACGTCGCAGCGCATCCGGCCATCGGCGTCCAACTCCTCACCAGCCAGCTACTACCTCGAGCAGTCCTGCCATGGCCATCACCTCCCCGACGCCCTTGCTGCTGCTGCTAGACCACCTCGGTGCCATCAGGGAGTACCATGGCCGCGACCGAGATCCTTGGATTCACCAAGATTGGCAAGTACAACGACTTACGGCACACGGACGACCACCGCACCGAACGCCAAAGTATAGGATGACCCGCGAAGCCCCTGGACGCCATGTACCACTACAACTGTTGCGTTCCGTTTCGTCTTTGTCAAGTACCCATGGACGCCAAGTACCACGATGTCGGTGCCCCTCAAATTCGGCTACACGAAAACGCCAAGTACCCCTTCATGTCAGCAAGACCCGCAAGTCGGACCCTGAACGATTGACGACTCGTGGACCATGTACAACTACCGTCGCCTTGGGTTTCGTCAAGTTCCTCTAACGATGACCCGAACAGCTACGAAATGCATACACTACTGTCGCCGAAGACCTGTGTAACAGAACTGTCAAGTTCGACTACCTTCGTGTGTACCTTTACTTCCCACGATGACCATGTATAACTACCATCGTGTGCATGTCGCGAAGTACCTCTTCGAAACGACCGAGTACCACTACCGTCGACCCTCGAAGACCCTGCGGACAGCAAGTTCCTCGTTGCGACCCCGAACACCTACGGAGTGTGTACAACTACGAAATGAGAACAACTACTTCCAGTACGAATGTCCCGAGAACGTCTACTTCCTCTACTTTGCACCGAACGAGAACCATCCCGATTGCATGCTTTGAAGGTATAACCCCGAGACAACCGCCCGTTAACGAATGCATGTGTTGTTTGAGATGCATGTTTGGATGCTGTATCCTCCCGTGAATGTTAGTTGTTTCCCTTGCATGGCACCGTCGTCGACCCGTGGGAACTCGGTATCCGAGATCACCCCACCATCCGTGCATGACACGCTCCCGTGACACTTCCTTTGCACAGGTATCTCCGTGAGCTACCGGAACCGATATGGTGCGTGGCATCATTTTCGGATTCATCGCCGTGGCACCCTTTCTTTCCACCACAGTGACAAATGCTTCATAATATGCTCTTGTCAACTTTTATTAAAAATTGCATAAAACTTGCACATGTCATCCGCATCATGGTAACAACATCAAGAATGTTTAAAATTGTTGTTTGCATTAAATTGCTAAATGCACATAGAGGATTTACCTGAATTGTTGTTTGATGTTTCCGACCTCATTTAAAATGCCTAGCTATGTATTTTACTCATGTTTCACCTCTTGCCATGTTTAACAACATTTAATATTGTTGAGTACATAACCAAGAGAGAACTAAATAAGTCATGTGGTGTTTCGTCAATATGCAACTCGTTGCATATTGAGCTCCACTTAACTTGTAGTTTTGTTTGTGCACTTTGCCATGCCATGCCTCTTTAAACCGGACATGTATCATACTTGGTTGTGCATCATGCCATGATTATGTGATGGTCGTTTACCATGTTGTTTGCTTATTTCCGGTGTTGCTTCTTCGGGTTAGTTCCGATAACGTCGTGTTTGTGAGGATCCGTTCGACTAAGTCTGTTTGTGTTCTTCATGGACTCGTTCTTCTTCCTGGCGGGATCTCAGGCAAGATGACCATACCCTCGAAATCACTTCTATCTTTGCTTGCTAGTTGTTCGCTCTATTGCTATGCCGCAATACCTACCACTTGCTATATCATGCGTCCCATATTGCCATGCCAAGCCTCCAACCCACCTTTCCTAGCAAACCATTGTTTGGCTATGTTACCGCTTTGCTCAGCCCCTCTTCTAGCGTTGCTAGTTGCAGGTGAAGATGAAGTTTGTTCCATGTTAGAACATGGATATTGTTGGGATATCATTATTATATCTTATTTACTTTAATGCACCTATATCCTTGGTAAAGGGTGGAAGGCTCGGCCTTACGCCTAGTGTTTTGTTCCACTCTTGCCGCCCTAGTTTCCGTCATACCGGTGTTATGTTCCTTGATTTTGCGTTCCTTACGCGGTTGGGTGTTATGGGAACCCCTTGACAGTTCGCTTTGAATAAAACTCCTCCAGCAAGGCCCAACCTTGGTTTTACATTTGCCTCACCTAAGCCTTTTCCCCTTGGGTTTCTGGAGCCCGAGGGTCATCTTTATTTTAACCCCCCCAGGCTAGTGCTCCTCTGAGTGTTGGTCCAAACTAGAGCCCCTTGCAGCGCCACCTTGGGGAAACTTGAGGGTTGGTTTTAGTTGTACGGACTGCTCATCCGGTGTGCCCTGAGAACGAGATATGTTCAGCTCCTATCGGGATTTGTTGGTACATTCGGGCGGCTTTGCTGGTCTTGTTTTACAATAGTCGAAATGTCTTGTAACCAGGATTCCGAGTCTGATCGGTTCTTCCTGGGAGAAGAAATATCCTTCGTTGACCGTGAGAGCTTGTGATGGGCTAAGTTGGGACACCCCTACAGGGTTTTGAACTTTCGAAAGCCGTGTCCGCGGTTATGGGCAGATGTGAATTTGTTAATGTCCGGTTGTAGAAAACTTGACACTTAACTTAATTAAAATGAATCAACCGTGTGTGTGTAGCCGTGATGGTCTCTTTTTAGCGGAGTCCGGGAAGAGAACACGGTCTCGTGTTATGCTTGAACGTAAGTAGCTTCAGGATCACTTCTTGATCACTTATTATCTTCTCGACCGTGCTTTGCTTCTCTTCTCGCTCTCTTTTGCGTAAGGTAGCCACCATATATGCTAGTGCTTGCTACAGCTCCACCTCACTAACCTTTCCTACCTTTAAGCTTAAATAGTCTTGATCGCGAGTGTGTGAGATTGCTGAGTCCCCATGACTCACAGATACTTCCAAAACAGATGCAGGTGCCGATGATGCCAGTGCAGGTGACGCAACCCAGCTCAAGTGGGAGCTCGATGAAGATCTCGTTCGTTGTGTTATGTCTTTTCCGGTTGATCAGTAGTGGAGCCCAGTTGGGACAATCGGGGATCTAGCATTTGGGGTTTTCTTTCTTTATTTTGGTTCCGTAGTCGGACCTTGATTGTATTCTGGATGATGTATGTTATATTTATGTATTGTGTGAAGTGGCGATTGTAAGGCAATACATTATCCCTTTCTTATTCAGTACATGGGATGTGTAAAGATTACCCCTCTTGCGACATGCCTGCCATGCGGTTATGCCTCTAAGTCGTGCCCCGACATGTGGGAGATATAGCCGCATCATGGGTGTTACAAGTTGGTATCAGAGCTATCCCCGACTTAGGAGCCTCCTGCTTGATCGAATCGCTGACGCTGTTGAGTCTAGAACAAAATGTTTTGGAGTCTTAGGATTATATATATCGGAGAGTAGGATTCATTTTACTCCTCGGTCCCTTCGTCGCTCTAGTGAGGCCTCCTAACGTAGAGTTTTGACTCTTCTCTCCTCAAATTTCACTAAATTTTTTTAGGATCACGCGGGTATCCTGGAATCATTCTGATGGTTTTGTGACGAGAACATTATTCTTGGTGCCTCCTGACATTTCGGGGTTGTGGTAGTGTCCCGGGGAGTTGAGCTCCGAGGTGTTGTCGTCACAATTTTATCGTTGCAGTTCTGGAATACCTGAGTTCGCCAACATCGAAAATCTCTTTTATGCAGTTGTTGGTGAGATAACCTCGACGCCACCCAGTACTGGGGCGGGAGTTTGGGAGTATTGCCATAACTCGTATAACGGATGCGTTTCGAAGGTTGAGGTACACGATTTTCGAAGGTTTCTTTGTTATGTGTTGAAGGATGGATACAGCTGGATGTAGGAATTGTTAGTTTGGGTGAGATATGATGCTTCCCCTGTATCCCCAACACCTGATTGCATAACCAGAAAGTTTCAGGAGTTTGTAAGTGGGAATTCAGGTATATCGTAGGATATCTTTCCAACAGACACATGATACGATATGGGATCTATCGTAGGTTTGTTTCCGGCTTATTCTATAAGCCAAATCCTTTGTTTTGTTTTGAGTTGTGGTATTCGAGTTGCTTCGAAGTCAAGTGTTGAATCCATACCTTTTCCTAAATGGTGTTCTCATATTTCTATGGGAGTGCTAATCCTTTTCGATCATCGAGGTTGTCATGTTAATTCTTTTCCAACTGGCGTGTTTCTCTTCAAGATGATCCTACCATTTTTTCCCACCCGCAAGATCAACTCAAAGTCTTCTCAACGTTATTTGTTTCATTTGTCTCCAAGCTGTCTTTGTTTTCCCCACCCTCCCACCCTTTTTTCTTCGAGGACTAAGATTTCTTAATCAAGTATCCATCTTATTGATGTGAAGTCTCTCCATTCTTTTCCGTCAATGTTTTTATCCGGTGATTCTCAGGAAGATTCTAACGGAGCTTCAAGTTCATCATTCTTCGTTCCTTTTCTTCTCCGGTGGATCCAACTCAAGCTTTCAGTGTTGATCGTATTCCTTTCCTCGTTTCAAATGTTTTCTCATGCCGACTCACCTCTTAATCATGCACCTCTTGCTATTTTTGTATCCGGAGTGCTGAAGATGTCTCAGAAGATTTTTGTCTCCATTATCAATCCGTTCAAGATATCTCGAGGTTGTCATCTCATTCTATCCATTTAATTCAACCGGTGCAACCTCTCTTTTACATCGTTCAACGGTGTTTCTTTCGAGTGGGCCCTAACCCACAGGTCTTTTCCCAGGATCTTACCTGACTCTTCTAATGCTTTTCGGAGTTATTCTCAAATTCTTTTCCAAGTTTGACGTAAGAATGAATTATCATCAGTCATATGTCTTTCTCCGAGATCTGTCAAATTCTTTTCACCGTTGGCTCAACCTTTCTATTCGTCATCCCGGAGTATCTCAACAATTCATGGTGGTGTTTCTCGTCATCATTCTCAGATTTGAAGACCGAAGAAGAGTTTCTCTTAAATCTTGCCCCATTCTCTTCAAGATTCATGGTTCAACCTTGATGCCATCCTCTCATAATTGTTTTCCATTGTGAGAATTCTTTTCAACCATCCGGAGCAATTCAGGAGTCTTTTCAGTTTGAGTCTCTGAAAGCCATCATCTCAGAATTATTCATTCCAGCTTACAGCTCTCGTTCTCCAAATCTTACCGGTGCATCATTCAAGTATTCTCTAATCAGCTCGTGATCTCTTCGTTCACTTGTATCAAAAATCTCTCAAGTATCTTCATTCATTTTCTAATTCTTCCCAGTGTTTCGTTATCTTTTCTTTGTTCGTTTTTAAATCTTACCGGTGGTTCGTTGAAGACTTTCTTGCGCTATATCTATCTTAATCCTTTCTACGAGAATAAGTAGTATGCCAAATCCGTTGCTTGTCATCAATTTAAATTGGTGAAGGATAAGCATAATGTAATTCTTATTCTTGTTTCATCCAAATGATTCAATTCCTTATTCCGGAGGCTCATCAAAATTCTCAGTTTCAATTGTTTCATCTTTTCTTTCCCGGAGTTCCAAGCTCTCTCAATTATATCATCACGAGGATCCATCTAAATCATTGCAAGGCTTCACCTTGTGTTTTCAATTTCTCTTTCTTTTTATCATCCTTATATTACCAGAGTTCTTCATGGAGGCTCTACATGGTGGTTCGTCAAGGATTCCTTTCATTCTTCATTTGTCCTCAAGATTTCTCTCGAAGTTATGATCCGCCAAGCTATACTCTCAAATAAACATGGTGTTCAACACATGTTTTGTTTTGAGGAGTTCAAGCATTCTTCATCTTGCATTCCAAAGTGCAATTCTTTCTATCTTGTCTCTTGCAGTGGTGTTATGTCATTCTTGACAATTTCTTTCGTGTTTCATGATTCGCAAATTGTCAGGAATGAGGTATTTAAACCCATCATTTTCTTCCTTGGAGTTATCTTGGTATAGATTTCACCTAAAGCCTTCCATTGGGAATGTTGCTCTTTGTGGTGATTATCTATGATCCAATTTTTATCCCAATCACCTCGATGGAAGAAGCTTTCTATCTTTTCTAGCTCGCAATCAAATCTTGTTTCCGTTTGTGGCAGAATATCACCTCAAGTTTGAGATGTTTTTATAAGCCCACAAGCAGCTTATTATTTTCGTGGTTAATTTTTCTTTCAACAACTCCGTTCAAGCCTTCTTCGTAAGGATGTTCCTTTCAAATTCAATGATGGCAGAAGTTGCCTTTTTCTTCTCCATTCTACGATTCCAATGATATATCTTCTATTCTTCTTTCCGGAGGCATTGTGATGTTGCTCTCTTCGACCCATCATCTTGTTTTGTCAAGATCATGTTCAATTCCTTCCATTTACAGTCGGAGTGCTGCCCAAATTATATCATTCTTATTCTTTCTCTATCTTGTTTTAACCGGAGTGATTTCAATATCTATCATGACACTTAACCTCAAGGGTTTTCGCAATGTTCTTTGCTCCTCTTTTCTAACGAAGTGTTTTCAACTTCGTTCATCTTTGTTGTATTCTTTTCTCGAAATTGTTTAACCTCTCAAGGTTCTTTGGTTTCACTCGTTTGTACAAGAAGCAACTTAGTGTTACCTCTTCTCTTCCTCTTCCATTTCCCTCCGGTGCCATCCTAGATCTCGGGACGAGATCCTCTTGTAGTGGTGGAGAGTTGTGACGCCCCAAGACCGACGGTCCAGATGCCCTCCATGTTTTCCGTGTCAGCTGTGTTTTATTTCCTTGCTGCATTTCATCATAGCATCGTTTGCATTGCATCATGTCATCAGGCTTCATCTCTTTTTTTTCTACAACTCAAAAAATAAATCGTGTGGATCTCTGATCCTTTTAAATCGAGGGAATGCACATGGTGAATTCTCTTTATAACTTATCCTCCCAATATCTAGGGAGCTATAACAAAGTATTCCATTTATTTGGAATCAACCCAAAACAAACTTGCATTTTAAATCCCTTCTATTCCCAAATATTTAAATCCTTGATCTTTCTCCTTTTACCCCAACCTAGTTGTGGAGCTTTGATAATATGTGAAAGTACTCGCATGCCATCTCCGGCAATTTAGGTTGTTTGGTCCTCCATATAAATCCCTTGACTCCTCTTCTCTTTTCCTCTTTCTTTTCTGATTTATGGAAAAGAAAACCCTCTTCTTTTTTTTTATTTTGGTCACCCGAGCAGGCCTCCCGGCCTTTTTCCAGTCCCACCGAAATGGCCCAGAACCCAGGCCGGCCCATCCAACCTCTAGGCCACTCCCTCCTAACCCTAGCCCCGACCCCCTCTCGATCTCTCCCTCTCGTTCCCCACTCCGCCGCCAGCCACTTGTCCCGATCGGGATCGTCCTCGATCCCCCACTTTCCCTCGTCTCCTCCCTTAGGCCGTCACCATGCACAGAAGAGGGAGCCCGATCCCCATGGCCACGCACCCCCCGCGCCCGGTCCCTCTGTCGGCGACCTCCGTCACCTTGCAGCCTCTGCTTCTCCTCGTTGGCAGGACTCCTGTGCCTCCTTCATGGCCCTCCTCCTCCGGCCTCCTCGTCGCCCTGCCATGGACGCTGAGCTCGAACCTCTAGCCAACCCTGCCTCCATGAACTTGCCGAGCAAGTCCCTCTCTTGGAGCCGCTTGCTGCTGCTGCTCTTCATCGAGGCGCCAAGTTCTGTCGATCTGTAGCCATCTCCCTCACGCCCTCCCTCCTCGCCGGCGTTCTGCTCGAGGACCAGCCCCGCGCACCCCTATACTCGCGGGCAGGGGACCCCAAGAGCGTCACGCCGTCTCCCTACCTCGCCTGCGCTGCCGGTGTCAACAACAGCAGCGGACCGGAGCCCCTGCCTTGCTCCACCACGTCACCGCGCATCCGGCCATCGGCGTCCAACTCCTCACCAGCCTGCTGCTACCTCGAGCAGTCCTGCCACGGCCATCACCTCCCCGATGCCCTTGCCGCTGCTTCTGGACCACCTCGGTGCCATCAGGGAGTACCATGGCCGCCACCGATATCCTTGGATTCACCAAGATCGGCAAGTACAACGACTTACGGCACACGGACGACCACCGCACCGAACGCCAAAGTACAGGATGACCCGCGAAGCCACTGGACGCCATGTACCACTACAACAGTTGCGTTCCATTTCGTCTTTGTCAAGTACCCATGGACGCCAAATACCACAATGTCGGTGCTCATCAAGTTCGGCTACACGAAAACGCCAAGTACCCGTTCATGTCGACAAGACCTGCAAGTCGGACCCCGAATGATCGACGACTCGTGGACCATGTACAACTACCATCGCCTTGGGTTTCGTCAAGTTCCTCTAACGATGACCCGAACGACTACGAAACGCGTACCACTACTGTCACCGAAGACCCGTGTAACGGAACCGTCAAGTTCGACTACCTTCGTGTGTACCTTTACTTCCCACGATGACCATGTACAACTACCATCCCGTGCATGTCGTGAAGTACCTCTTCGAAACGACCGAGTACCACTACTGTCAACCCTCGAAGACCCCGTGGACGGCAAGTTCCTCGTTGCGACCCCGAACACCTATGGAGTGTGTACAACTACGAAACGAGAACAACTACTTCCACTACGAACGTCCCGAGAACGTCTACTTCCTCTACTTTGCACCGAACGAGAACTGTCCCGATTGCACGCTTCGAAGGTATAACCCCGAGACTACCACACGTGAACGAATGCATGTGTTGTTTGAGATGCATGTTTGGATGTTGTATCCTCCCGTGAACGTTAGTTGTTTCCCTCGCTTGGCACCGTCGTCGACCCGTGGGAACTCGGTATTCGAGATCACCCCACCATCCGTGCATGACACGCTCCCGTCACACTTCCTTTGCACAGGTATCTCCGTGAGCTACCGGAACCGATATGGTGCGTGGCATCATTTTCGGATTCATCACCGTGGCACCCTTTCTTCCCACCACGGTGAAAATTGCTTCATAATATGCTCTTGTCAACTTTTATTAAAAATTGCATAAAACTTGCACATGTCATTCGCATCATGGTCACAACATCAAGAATGTTTAAAATTGTTGTTTGCATTAAATTGCTAAATGCACATGAGGATTTACCATAATTGTTGTTTGATTTTTCCAGCCTCATTTAAAATGCCTAGCTGTGTATTTTACTCATGTTTCTCCTCTTGCCATGTTTAACAACATTTAATATTGTTGAGTACATAACCGAGAGAGAACTAAATAAGTCATGTGGTGTTTCGTCAATATGCAACTCGTTGCATATTGAGCTCCACTTAACTTGTAGTTTTGTTTGTGCACTTTGCCATGCCATGCCTCTTTAAACAGGACATGCATCATACTTGGTTGTGCATCATGCCATGATTATGTGATGGTCGTTTACCATGTTGTTTGCTTCTTTTCGGTGTTGCTTCTTCGGGTTAGTTCCGACAACGTCACGTTTGTGAGGATCCGTTCGACTACGTCCGTTTGTCTTCTTCATGGACTCGTTCTTCTTCCTTGCGTGATCTTAGGCAAGATGACCATACCCTCGAAATCACTTCTATATTTTCTTGCTAGTTGTTCGCTCTATTGCTATGCCGCGATACCAACCACTTGCTATATCATGCCTCCCATATTGCCATGCCAAATCTCTAACCCACCTTTCCTAGCAAACCATTTTTTGGCTATGTTACCGCTTTGCTCAGCCCCTCTTATAGCATTGCTAGTTGCAGGTGAAGATGAAGTTTGTTCCATGTTGGAACATGGATATTGTTGGGATATCATTATTATATCTTATTTACTTTAATGCACCTATATACTTGGTAAAGGGTGGAAGGCTCGGCCTTATGCCTGGTGTTTTGTTCCACTCTTGCCGCCCTAGTTTCCGTCATACCGGTGTTATGTTCCTTGATTTTGCGTTCCTTACGCGGTTGGGTGTTATGGGAACCCCTTGGCAGTTCGCTTTGAATAAAACTCCTCCAGCAAGGCCCAACCTTGGTTTTACATTTACCTCACCTAAGCCTTTTCCCCTTGGGTTTACGGAGCCCGAGGGTCATCTTTATTTTAACCCCCCCGGGCCAGTGCTCCTCTGAGTGTTGGTCCAAACTAGAGCCCCTTGCAGCGCCACCTCGGGGAAACTTGAGGGTTGGTTTTAGTTGTACGGACTGCTCATCCGGTGTGCCCTGAGAACGAGATATGTGCAGCTCCTATCGGGATTTGTCGGCACATTCGGGCTGCTTTGCTGGTCTTGTTTTACCATTGTCGAAATGTCTTGTAACCGAGATTCCGAGTCTGATCGGTTCTTCCTTGGAGAAGGAATATCCTTCGTTGACCGTGATATCTTGTGATGGGCTAAGTTGGGACACCCCTGCAGGGTTTTGAGCTTTCAAAAGCCGTGCCCGCGGTTATGGGAAGATGGGAATTTGTTAATGTCTGGTTGTAGAAAACTTGACACTTAACTTAATTAAAATGAATAAACCGTGTGTGTAGCCATGATGGTCTCTTTTCGGCGGAGTCCGGGAAGAGAACACAGTCTCGTGTTATGCTTGAACGTAAGTAGCTTCAGGATCACTTATTAGCTTCTCGGCCGTGCTTTGCTTCTCTTCTCACTCTCTTTTGCGTAAGGTAGCCACCATATATGCTAGTGCTTGCTGCAGCTCCACCTCACTACCCTTTCCTACCTTTAAGCTTAAATAGTCTTGATCGATTGCTGAGTCCCCGTGACTCACTGATACTTCCAAAATAGATGCAGGTGCCGATGATGCCAGTGCAGGTGACGCAACCCAGCTCAAGTGGGAGCTCGATGAAGATCTTGTTCGTTGTGTTATGTCTTTTCCGGTTGATCAGTAGTGGAGCCCAGTTGGGACGATCGGGGATCTAGCATTTGGGGTTGTATTTCTTTATTTTGGTTCCGTAGTCGGACCTTGATTGTATTCTGGATGATGTATGTTATATTTATGTATTGTGTGAAGTGGCGATTGTAAGCCAACTCTTTATCCCTTTCTTATTCAGTACATGGGTTGTGTAAAGATTGCCCCTCTTGCAACATGCCTACCATGAGGTTATGCCTCTAAGTCGTGCCCCGACACGTGGGAGATATAGCCGCATCGTGGGTGTTACATCGTCCTATTAAAGGCCCGAATCTACTAGTGGGCCAGTTTACATTTAGTCGTGTTAACGGACCAAGATGACAGGCCCATGATGCGGATTATACATAGTGATTTGCATGACGGCCCGATTATGTACCGTAATTTTACGGTTTGGCCAGTTTACTGCGAAGACAGGATATATATACAATAAAATAATTGCAGCATCATGAATAAGAAAAAAAACTAGACTGTATAATAAAGAAATTACGGCATATTACATCCATTGGGCATCAAAGTTCGCCACTATGATAATAAAGCACAAGCAGACAACAGATTACATACACTGGGCATCAAAGATCGCCACCAATGCAATTAAACACGCCGACAAATTAATATACAAAACCGACAACACTTCAATAGAGTTCAAGAAAGGTTAGCCCTGCTCGGGAGCTGCAACGCAAGCAGCTGAGCAAGCTGATGAGACTACACTTGTTTGACACTTATATCCTCCTCACTCTGAAAGATAAACAAGCAGACAGATGACAGGTTTTGCACATATAAGTATCAGTGCTGACAATTGATCACATTTCTTACTGACGAATAAAGTGACACAGTTTAAAATAGCATTAACACAATATGGTATTGTTCAGGTCAAGACATGGCAGGAAATTACATTGTGAAGGAGTTGGCAGCTTCACGACACCACTGGATTACATATCAAGAACTCATAAGTATCAATGGTTAGTGTGCTACCAATTCATCCCATTTCAGACTGGCAAATAAAGAGATGGTTTAAATAATAGTAGAATGTTTGATGCAAACACCAAAAGTAAACAGCTGTTGCAGTCATGCCTAACCAAATATACACAACAAAGTTTGAAGGCTTGAGAAGGACAAACTTACATTATTGGTGAAGGCAGGCTCTATAAAGCCCTTGTCCATGCTGATGGGGGGGGGGGGCAATTCAAGAAGTTTACCACAAAATCTTCTTCATAAGCATTGCCTTTATTCTACATTTTGTTAACAGTAAATATAGATGTGACAATATAAGAAAAAATGGAGAATATTTAAGATAAGATGAAGAGTGATGCTACATAACCAAGTAGCTATAAATGTAAGTAAAGCGATACAGGCAAAAGGTACAACCAAGATCAATGCAAAGCTAAACTTCTTCAGTACCATCGGTGTTATCCAACCTTATGGTAAGAGTAAATATAGATCTTATGTGTAGAAAATGGAGGGCAAAGGAAAATGAGCTGCAGAGTGATGGTACATGAAGAACTACATGTCAATATAAGCACACTGATAAAGGACAACAGGTACTTACAAGAACAATGCAGCGCTAAAAAATTTCATTGGCATTGGATATATTCTACACTAATGTAACCATTCATATAGATCAGATAATTTGGAGCGAACAATTGATAAGCAAGCTATCTTGCATACTGTTGTCACATAATGAACCAGGTATGTATGCAAGTACAGTGATACAGGACAACAGGTACTAACAAGAGCAAAGCAGCGGACAACATATTTGTGATATCCCGTCGTTCTTTTCAAACCGGAATTCCTTTTCGAGCAGATTTCCTATAAAAAAGATCCGTAAGGCACATGCGGAAAAGTAGAAGTTCAAATTGTCATGCGATATCATAGACAGTACCTCATCCTCGGAACGAGACCAGTGCATAACAAGGTTATTCCATTCAATGTCTTCTAAATTTAGCACAGGAGACTTCACCAGAAATTCGTTTATAGACTTGCCACCAAAGTGTGATTTCCTCAGGTAACACTGATACTACTGTAATGCTTCCTTGAAAAGTGCAAGCAAGCTTTGCTCGTCATGACTATCCAGATTGAGCCTTGCCTACTTACAACAATGTAATGTGAATCATTGATGTGTTCAATCAGCAGAAAATAGGAAAATAATCACCACGAATAATAGCACTTACACGTAAGTGGGACAGGAAGATGTGAAAATGGTGTTTGGCTTCACTATAATCTTCCCATGATGGGAATATATGCACGTAGTCCCTAACAACAATGAAAGCATTGTCTTTTAAACTGGGAATAACTGGAATGGGGTTCCAATCTGTAGGATTTGCCCGTCTCTGCAGTTGGGATAGGTCTTCGGTTGGTGGACTTGCTGTACTTTTTGCTGGAGTGGGATTTTTTTGTGGTACGGCTGGTGCTATGGCAATTGAAATCGGCATACCGTTTGGTGGAGTGCAGGTCCTGTGTGGTTGGGCTAGTGGTGTGGCCAGTGAAGTATGGGTACAGTCTGCTGGAGTCGGTCCTACGTTTTGTGTCACCGGTTGTACAACCAATATAAGTGGGGTGTTGTCTGATTTCTCCGGCACAACCACGTTTTTCAAGGACTTTGCTGGTGCTCCTTCAGGTTCGGCAATCACCCTCTTCCTTTTTGATGTCTAATGCACAGGAACAACATTTGAGTGGAAAAACATGGTATGATGACAGGTGGAATATGTATTGATAATGGATGGGCATGGCATCTCGACATATATGATGAGTAAACTAAGCAGATGGCGGTGCAAAAAGTACAAGAAATGCAAGACAACATATGCAAGATACGCGTAATCAATAAAACCTTGCCAAATTAGAACAGACACCATGATGGGTGAACAGGACAGGCCATCTGCCTTTGACTCCTCGAGGTTAGAGTAGTCATTAGGATCATATTCTGAACAAGAATCAGCAGGTGGGGAGCGTATGAGTTTCATTGCATCCAGAATGGCACTCAATGTCTTGGTGCCAATTTTGTAAGTCATTGTAGTGTTTAGCTTCAAGAGTGGACTGCTGCTAGTGCGACACAAAGCAGCTACACAGATCATAGTGTAGATATAACGGGAAAACCGTAAGCATCAGAGTAAAATCAGCAAAGTGGAACTTGCTGGAATATATGTGCTAGTATTGCTGGTACGGCTAGAAAGGCTTCGGATACCAGCTCTCTTCAACTGAAGGTGCGGTACTATTAATATCGGTGTAACTTTCAAAGGCGACACAGCTCCTCACATTTCCTTGCTATTCTTATAGGATTCAAGTGGGCAGGCCACTACAAATCCTATTCCCATGTTTAAAAAATCCTACTAATCAAAGAGGCCCGAAGAGTTCAAAGTGTCCATCACAACCGACCGTATATACCTCTACACTGCAAATGTCCCTACTCATCTTCACTACAAGGAACATACTGTACTACTATCATACTCCCTCTGTTCCAAAATATAAGTCTTGGTAGAGATTTCCACTATGGATCACATACAGATGTATCCAGATACATTTTAGAGTGTAGATTCACTCATTTTGCTCCATATGTAGTACATGGTGGAATCTATACAAAGACTTATATTTAGGAACGAAGAGAGTACTTATTAAAGAAGAACGGAAGAGGAACATGCTAAAGAAGAGCAAGCAGATTTTGGATAATAAAATGTTCGTTGCACAGTGCCCACACATGATGAACTAGAGCGCATTAAGAAAGCAACTCCCTGCTGTCTCTCTATATGTGGTGCACGTGCTTTTCGAACGTAAAGTAGGAACATTAGCCGACCAATTAAATGTTATCTATTTTAGTAATATCAGAATCATATCAGATTCGTACTTGAGCAACAAGTTTGGAATTATGAGTGGCACGTTGTTTAGCTTGATGGATTCAGGAGCAGTGCTAAGCAGGTACGATGATGGTACTGAATATAAAGGCATGTCTGCATGCAAGTCGCGTGACTTTTGTCATTTGGGTCAGTCGACCATTTCAGGCGGTTGGATGAAGATCCTATGTCTCATAACCCTTCTTCTTCCTCGTCTCTGATTCTTCCGATACAGAACACCGCA
>NW_024118253.1:0-8467 GCF_003073215.2 Triticum urartu
TGACTCAGAAATCAGCTAGGAAAAAATACAACAGAATTTGAGACATGCAAAGTGAATTAGAATATGATGGTAACGTTCAGGCTGCTTCAAAATTTGAGGAATCCACATATGAGTGCAAACAGGAGGAAGTAGTGTAAGGTACACAGATTACTGAATATTTGCCCATTTGTTATTGATGATGGTTACAAACCAAAAGAAACGCCATAATTCTCTGAAGAATAACCTCTTCTTCTGTCCAGTAAAGCAACACTCACAATTTAGTCTTAATAAGCATGATTTATGCAGGTTTCCGTGTAAGGATAGCGTTAGCAGAGTAGAGGCAACAGTATATGCATACCTTCGTAGGACCCTACAAGGCCATGGTGGTTGTCTTCCCCATGCACGCCGTCCTTGCGCAAGGTCACCAGAGCCACCCCACGCCGTTGGACCCTACAAATCCGGCGTCGATTCCCCGGACGAAGAGACCAGCGGACGGCGGCGACCAAGGGTCACATCCACCGGAGTCTAGCGGGCCTCAGCGCCGCTGCCCCCGCCCGCTTCCTCGCACTCCAGGCGCAACCACGCAGCTGCATCCGCGTCGTGCCCCAGCCACCGAGTGCTCGCGCCGCACCACCTCCGTCTGAGCCATATCCTCAGGCGCCCCGTCGGCGTCCACGACGAACTCCCACGGCGTCGGAGCCCCCAAGGGTCACATCCACCGGAGTCTAGCGGGCCTCAGCGCCGCTGCCCCCGCCCGCTTCCTCGCACTCCAGGCGCAACCACGCAGCTGCATCCGCGTCGTGCCCCAGCCACCGAGTGCTCGCGCCGCACCACCTCCGTCTGAGCCATATCCTCAGGCGCCCCGTCGGCGTCCACGACGAACTCCCACGGCGTCGGAGCCCTGCTGATCTGCGCTGGCCTGGGAGTCGCCGCCTCCCCTCGCTTCATCGTCCTCGGCGAGCCACCACGCACCACTGCCGTCACACCGCGCCTCCACCAGCTTCCTCATCCTCCGGCTGTTCCGCCGCCTGCTCCGCCGCGACACAAGGCGAGCTGCGCTCCCCGTCGACGGCTCCTGGCGGCCCGGGGGGCCACTCCGACACGTCGGCGGTGCGGGACAAAAGGCTAGTGCGGTGGAGTGAAAGGATAAGGGAGAGAAGTGCTCGAGCGTTCGGGCGTTGGGGCTACAGCCCGAACGATCTAAAAGGATGACATGACACTGGATTTGTTCCGTGATTCGTGCTAAGGTATCGTATGGTAGATGCAGCGTTCGGGGCGATTTGCCAAAATCTAGCACGTTCGGGCGTTATCGATTCCGTTTATGTTTTGTTATTAAAATAAATGGTGAAACTTGTCTAATAAACCCAGACGGAGGGATTAGTATTTTAGGGGTATCGATTTTTTTTCTAGAACACGACATGAGAAATTAACCGACTCCGTGTCCTACTCCTACGCCGAAACATAACGGGAAACGTCTGTCGATGCCCAAGCTTCGGTGTACATATACACCAGGTCCGCGGCACGAAACCAAAGGCACACACCTCGCTCGCCGAGCAAGAAGATCGATCAACGCAGCAGCCGCCAAGGAACTCGCTCGATCACCAGCGCACGCGCCTTGCCACCGGACCGCGTCGATCACCCGAGGCTCCCGGCGATGGCGAGCAGCACCAACGCACACGGAGGCGGAGATGATCAGGCGCCGGCTGCTACGGTGACCGAAGCCCCGCAGAAGGCACCGGAAGCGTTGTCGTCGCCAGACAGTTGTGACTTCCCTGCGTGCTTGAGCAGGGAAGCAGCCATGGCCGTATGGAAGGAGAACCCACGCAGCCACAATTTCCACGCATGGCTATGGGAGAGCTGGATCAAGGGCGGCGGGACATGCCCCGCGTGCCGCCGCGAGCTGCCGACGCCGTGTGATGATCCGGAGCAAGATCTCTACACAGTACATCCTCTGATGCGGTCCAAATACGAGAAGCTTCGCTACACCTTGCAGTATAGGGACGGAAGCAGAGATATGTACCAGGAGGATGGCCAGGTCATCAAGTACACTTCATGGTACAGGCCGTGAAGTACGCTTCATGGTGCTGGTTCCCCTTCCGTGATATATGTTGGAAGGACACGACTAGGGAGCAAACAGGTGCTCCCTAGCGTTTCCTGGCACACACCCTTTTTAAGGAAAGATATCTCCCCGTCCAGAAAGAGGATCAAAACGGAAAAGTCCCAGTACCTGGTCCCTGCCCCGATAAGTTCTCATGCAACAACAAACAACCCTCCCCCTCGTCAATCACGTGCAAGAAAAAGGACGTGAGTTCCCTGCTTCTTCCCCTTTCCTCCACGCCCCGTCCTTCCAGATCTCAATCCGGATGGAAGCTTCGTCTCGGCCCTATCTCCTTTTATCACCATGACCATAATGCTCTACAGGTAACTGATGGTTTTGGGGTAAGAACATAACCTAAAATCTTAAAAAAAAGTGCAGAAAACATAAAACACAGGCAAGTCACATGCTTAGCATTAGCAAGTCACATTCAAATGTCAAGCAAGTCCTACTAAAAAAAGACAACAATTCTGGAAAAAAAATATGTGTAATTCATTGTGACTTTGCAATCCAGACAAAAAACTTGTATTGCGCAGTGTTGCCTTTGAAAACACACAGTTCAAAAGATTTTTGTTTGGATAATATGAAGACTAAATGTTGTGTTGTTATGAATGCATCATTCCTCACTGTATATCAGGTTGCATTTGTCTAGAATAAGAAATATAGACAAGCAACATTTGTGTGATTTGGGGCAAATTCAGTGGAATCAACAACGTAGGCTGCCCTGATTTGTTAATTAAAAAACACAACAAGTTGATGGTTCATGCTTTCATATGCTTATTTGTAGTTGTGTATGCAAAAACTACAAAAAAAAGTCAAAGTAAAAAATCTCTGGGCAAGTCGCACCAGCTTCTCTAGCAACTAACTATCATGTGTTGGGCATATTTTTGGCGAAATAAAACCCAACGCTCTCGGGAGCGGATCTTTGGGCAACTCATGCCAGCATCTCTAGCAACTAACTATCATGAGTTGGGCAAGTTTTCGGACACTTTTGGCTCAAATCATCGATGATTCCAACCCCCACATCGCAGGAGTGGTTGGGCAACTCATGCCATCATCTCTGGCAACTCATTATCATGCGGTGGGCAAGTTTTGGATGCTTTCGGCTCAAATCATCAACTATTTCAGCCACCGCATCCCCAAGTCGTAAACCACCGCCGCGCTCGAAATCATCGATTTGCCCAAATAGCCGGGACCCCACACCCCCCCCCTCTTCAACCTCCCTATCTCGCCTCTATCACATAGAATCCTAGATTTGAGTAGAAGACAAATGCTTAGGGGGGCGATTTCGAGATACTTACAGACGGTTTGCGGCCCATTCCTCGACTAGTGGCGACAACACTTTCTCGGCTCTAGCTCCTCCCCGCTAGGTGGTCGCAGCGCATGGATGGCACTGCCGTCTTTGATCTTCCTCTTGCCTCGCTTCCTGGTCACCGGCATTCTGACACATCTCTCCTCCCTCACCTTGCTAGTTGCCGCAGATCCTATGCCAAAAAATATGGAAAATATTATAGGCAACTTTCTGACATTATTAGGCAAGTTAGTGTAGAAAACATTGACTACAAGAAAGCATATTTTTGGCTAGAACTCAATGGTCAAAAAGGTTATAGATTGTAAATACACACATACATGATGCATGCTCATGGCTTCATGAGCCTACAAATCTATTGGATGGTTAAGAAAAGAAGAGATACAAAGAAGAACACAAAAGAATCACAAAGATTCATGAGTGTATCACCGCATGACAAGAAATTCCATTGATTTGTCTTCCTCCTATACATGTATTTTGTCTCATAATATAATCAAGGCTGGAATTAGTGTAGCAGCAGTAGCAAATCGAGCGCTAGGCCAAATGAAATGAACATAGCTAAGACTAGCATGCAACGATCAATGCATGTTAGAAAAATAAAAGCAGCAAAGGACTGAATTATCTGAATCAAGGACATAGATATGCAACTAACTTCAGACCATCTTTTACCATGCGTACAGACTGATAAATCCACATGGCACTTACCAGTATGTGTCAGCATCTCTCTCTAGCAATATGTAAGTAGCAATCTATAAGCACACACACGCATCAAGCACACATCAATCTAGAGGGGGAGGGGGGAATCATAGATCAAAAGGAAAATAGTAGCATGTTTCAAATATTCTGCACACCTTTGTTCTATGTTCTTCAGTGGCATTAGATGGATCATCATCAGGATTAAATGCAGGAGGGTCGCCCTGAAGGCCCTTTTTGCTTGTCCCAGCCATTTTCTCCTGCTACGTATAAAGAGAAAGAACATCATCATGCAGAAAATTTGCCGCAATTGTAACGGTATATTTCAGCCTAGTCCTGTAACAAACTCACACACCATATCACTGAGGCAAAAAAGGAGCCATATCAGGCAATTAACTGTCAAAATGTTAAAAAAACATATCAGGCAATTAACTGTCAAAATGTTAAAAAAAACGTATCAGGCAAACTCACACACCATATCAGGCAAAAACTATAACAAACTGAAGCAAAACACGAAGCCATGACAGGCAACTAAAGTGTCGAAGTGATTGTACATTAACTGAATTTTTCTCTGTTGCTATATGAAGTAGGACTTTAAGTAACAGAGCAAATTTCAAAAACAAAAAAATCTGAACAAAGCAAGCATGTAAAGTACAAAAAAACTGAAACGTGTTAGGCAAACTAAACACATCAGGCAATTCAAAGAAAACGATTGTCCGTTAAAGACTATTTTCCTTAATTTCCATCACGCAATTATTTTCTCTAGATTGGCATTGTCACACATATCAGGCAAAACTGAACCACATCATGCAATTCAGAAATTTTAATTATCCATTAAACTGAAAGTATTTCCCCTGCAGTGAATTACTTCCTCTACATTTGCATTGTTCAAACAGTGCAATACTAACTGAAACAAAATCTACTACAAATTTGCGTGTGGGCAACTTCTGAAAACATACAGGGCAAGCCATTCACAAAACTAGAGCAAAAAGCAAACATGAATCTGAATCTCAAAATCTACAACAACCAATTCACCTGAACTATCCCTGTAGTGAGCATCCTAACCCAAAACACTCGTACATAATCTCAACTCCATTGCAGTTTTCACCCCACCTTAACGACCGAGCGAGGGATGAAATCTTTCGACGACTAGGGAGGCGTCACCCGAGGCCGATTCCAGTGGATCACTATAGAATCTTCTAGAAGCAGGTTCTCGGAAGTGCTAAAGGTTTCATGTGATGCTGACCTCAATGAACCAGACCTCGAGAATTCGTTCATCCCTTCGCTCCGAGGATTGGTCGAGTATTTGGCCACATGCATGAGTAGGCCTGTTGCCGGGATGTCCCATTAAAAAGGCAGGTCCCATATTTGAACAGCAGCCCCAACTGCCTTCAACCCGTACATCCACCAATAGCCAATCCCCTTGCGCATCGAATTCCCAATGTCGTCAACCATAACGAGAGCTTCATCATCCACCATGTACTCGTCAATTTGGAAACGGAAAAAGCTGAAAATCCAGACCAGATGTGCTTACCAAAGGATTGTAGGGAAGGATTACTCGCCCTATGCGCCAACGGCATGTCGCTCGCGGCGGCCGGTCCTCCCCTGTCGCGCCTTGGCTACTGCTTCCCTTCCTCCGACCTGCTCCCCGCCGCAAGCCAGGCTGCCCTCCGCTTCTCTTCTTCCAGAAAACGCCGCACGCACCTGATGGTCGCTCCACCTCCGGCGGAAAATCGGCTGCGGATTCGCCGAACTCGTCGACGCCCACAGGATTGAACCTCGCCTGATTTGGGGGATTTGGGATGGGAGTCATGAGGAGAGAGCACTGAGGTTGCAGTTTCGAAACGAGCGTCGGTAGTGGGAGGGGGTGGACGAGACGAGGAGAAGTGGTGGGCCCCGGAACCGCCGCTCCCACCCAACGGGCCACAGGCCGACCAGGTGCCACCTGCGCGCGCGACGCGAATAAATAGCGCGGCGTCTGGTGTACGCGATGACGATCCGACGGCACAGAAACATGTGCGCTCGAGGATGCAAACGAGCACAACTGCACTTTTTAGGATTTAGGCAAGATTTTTTTATCCAGAAGCAGTTTGTGATTTCTTTAACAAATTTTCAAAATTTACTGATTTATTTTTTATTTTTTAAATCTCGTGTCTACATTGTAAAGAAGAAGATAGAAATGAAAACAAGTGGGCATCCAGCCCCGCTCATGGACCGGCCCAATAGGAGCATTCATAGGACAACTGAGCCAGATTTCACACAGTGCGACACATATGGGTACCCCTATTTCTGGTTTTAAGCGAGCATAGGGGTAATTTCCTAACGGACGCTCTTGTCAAGTTGTTGCTGTTTCACACAGAGGCGAGCGACCTAGCGATCAAGATGGGCTGGCCCAACTACGAGATAGCGCACGCGCTACATTACCGGTTTTGGGTACTTTTTTGAAGGTTCATGCCGGTTTTGGGAACCATTCAGAAGGTCTTGAACCGGTTTTTCACTGTTTTTTTTTCTTTTCTGTTTTTTTCTTTTTTCGTTTTCTTTCTTTTTCGGTTTCTTTATTTCATTTTCAATTCCTTTTTCCTCCTTTCTATTTCCTGTTTGTTCTTCAGATTTTCAAATTCTTTTCTAAAATTAAGAAAATATTTAAAATGTCAAAAAATGTTCTTTGTTAGTAATTTTTGTCCACAAATTAGAAAAAAGTTCCTGATTTTTTAAAAAATGCTCGCAGACTACAAAAATGTTCACTTTTCAGAAAAAAAACACACGTGTTAAAAATTACGTTTTTAAATTTTGTTTGGGAGTTTCAAAACATCTTCCCATTTCAAAATTTGTTCACCAATTTCAAAAAAATGTTCATGTTTTCAAAGCTTGTTGGAGTTTTCAAAATTCATTTGAAGAATTGTTCGAAAAGTCCAAAAAATGTTCACGTTTTATTTTTTGTTCGGGAGTTTTAAAAGATGTGCACAAATTATAAAATTGTTCATGTTTTCAAATTTTGTTCGGGAGCTTCAAAAATTGTTCCCAGTTTCAAAAAATGATCATGTATTGAAAAAATGATTTGAAATTTGGAAAATGTTCTGGTTTTCTATTTTGGGGGGTATTTAAAAAATGTTCTTGTATTTGAAAAATGTTGAACAAGGATTTTAAAAAATGTTAATCAAGAATTAGAAAAATGTTGAACAAGTATTTAGAAAATGTTGAGCAAGTATTTGAAAAATGTTGATCATGTATATAAAAATGTTGAATAACTCACGCATTTTTAAAAAGTGTTGAAGAAGTATTTGAAAAAAAGTTAATCATGTATACAAGAATGTAGAAGGAAAAACCAAAAGAAACAATGAAAAACCCAAAGAATGGAAACCAAAAGAGAAAAACAAAAAATGGAGAAGAAAAGAGAAACCAAAGAAAATGGAGAAGACAAAAGAAAATAAAAAACGAAGAAACAAAATGAAAAAATGAAACAAAAGAAAACGAAAAAACCTTTAAAAACAAGAAAGAAGGAAAAAAGAAGAAAAAAAAGAACAAAAATGTGTAAAAGCCGAACCTTTACCTTCTAATAGTTCATGCCTTACCTATTGTACATGTGCTTTAGCCTAGCAGAGTGGTTAGCGATGTCGAGGGCAACAAAGAGATCGCAGGATCTATCCCTGGGTCGGCCCCATGCTCTAGCGCTCGACGTGAGCCTTAATCTGTAGCATCGCTTAGAGCGATAGATAGTAGCCGCGCTTTCCAAACGAGATCTGACAGCCAGAAACGCCAAGATCGCAAAAATGGACAACCAAAAATGCAAATCGTTGAGAGAGTCGGGTTTAGACTCAATTTTAGTGTCCTTAACTAGACTGTTGATGGCGTGCGTTGTCATGCCCATCCATTTGAACAATAAAACTATAGATTTAAAACCATACTGTAGCGCTCGACGCGAGACTTAATCTGTAGCATCGCTTCATGCGATAAATAGTTGTCGCGCTTTCCAGATGAGATCTGATGGCCCGGAACGCCAAGATCCCGAAAACGGACAAACAAAAATGCAAATCGTTGTGAGAGCTCGGTTTAGCCTCAGTTGCATCTGTCCTTAATAAATAGATGGTCGATGGCGCGCGTTGTCGCGCCCATCCATTTGAACAAGAAAATGATAGATTTAAAAAAAGGATAACATCATATTAAATTTTTATAAACAAAACCATACATTAGTTGTTAATTGAGAGAAATCTCTATAATATGTAAAAGCAAGTTTCATAAACATAAATTGGCTCGGTAAGACAACATACACAACAATGTAACACTAAATTGCAAAATAAAATACTTGACCGAAAAAGGCCCCCCCCCCCCCCCCCCCCCATCTCTCACTTTCACCTCGTGCTCTGTATATAATAACAGACTAATACGACTTC
>NW_024118254.1:0-17499 GCF_003073215.2 Triticum urartu
TTGGGCCCAGGAGGCCCTCCAACACTTGCCGGGGCTCCCGAAACACCTTTCAGTCATGCTGGCCATAGCCTAGTACCTCCGGAACACTTCCGGACTCCAATACCCTTCTTCCAATATATCGATCTTCACCGCTGGACCATTCCAGAACTCCACATGACGTCCGGGATCTCATCCGGGACTCCGAACTACCTTCGGTAACCACATACTATTTCCCATAATAACTCTAGCGTCACCGAACCTTAAGTGTGTAGACCCTACGGGTTCGGGAACCATGCAGACATGACCGAGAAACCTCTAGAATAGTTCAATTCTCTTTCTCCACATGACACCCTTGTGTTGTAAAACTAATGAATCCCTCTCCACCCCTGCTCCGACAAAGCAATAAGCACTAGGGTATCCACCCACCCGCCAGTTCGAATAGCCGGTTTCCTCCCCTTCCGCTCAAGCTAAAGGTTCTGGGCTACGGCTTCCGGTTCCGTATTCCGATTCGTCTTCGGATAGCATTAGAAAATCCCTTTCATGCCTTGCCAATACAACTATTATTTTTCTTAGCCGAGGAGCCTTTGGAAGTACCGTTGTTGGATCGGATTGAGCCATTATAGGATCGGATAAAGATTCACTCTTTGCCAATGCCTGCTTCCTTGGTTTCCTACTTTCTGCATCGAAAGTGACTTTTTTCTCAGTATCGAGAACCACTTCTTCTCCTTTTCGAGGCGTAGATCACCCGTCATCTGATTTGCTTCGTCAAAGCGGATAGCATTATGGAATTGATTATATTCGTAGAAAAAGCACCCCTATTTAATAAGTCCTCGGAAATGATCTCATCCAGTACTTCTCTCAGCCTATTTGCCAAGACTTTGGAGCATAGCTTGTAAATGACATTGCACAAAGATATCGGCCTATACTGTGATATTTCTTGGGGGTTCTACTGTCAGCAAGTGCACTATTATTTACTTCACCGCGTACTTAAAGAATTGTTGGTAGCAAAGAACAGCACCTGATAGAAAGGATGCTAACCAAGCCTCTTCTGTTTAAGCAAGGCTAAGCCAGAATAAGGGGTACAGTAGGCTGGTGACCCTGACGATAGCACTAAGACTGCCTCGGGAATCTCCTCAATCGTTGAAGAGTGTCTCGGGAATTGAATAAAAGCACTGATATCCATATAATCCTACAATTATGCTCTATTCTCTTGAAGAGAAGACACTTGAACTTCGTCATGTGCTATTGATCCTTTTGAACCTAAATTCACATTGGCATTTTAATCTTTGATTATTTCTTAATAAATTCAACCCGGAAGGCTTTTTAGCTAAACATAAGGAGTGGTGTGCGGACCCACAGGCAGTTACCAATATATCATTAGATTAGTTAATTCCCACGCGCCAAACAGGTGTCACCACACTGCCTCCTAAAGGCTTCTTTTAGGCTTCCCCGCCACATCACACGCTTGCTTGCTTTTGCTAATCCGATCCAGAAAAAACGAACATTCTCCCACGTGCTTCGGGCCTTGCAATAGCAGTAGATGCTACAGACGTGGTGTCATTATCAGCGATTCCTCAATCGATCAGAAGAAAGGGAATATAACCTGCCCCTCATTGTCCTTCAATCATGGTGCAATGAATATCGTAGATAGAGTGATTTCGATCTCATATAGCTAGCTTTCCTTTCAAAGTGAAACGATTTTCCTTTTACGTTGAGATATTTGAATTGGATTTTATTTCACCACTACTATCATAACGCACAGAAAACACTGACGTTTCCGCTCGCTTTCAACCACTGCCACTTTACCTAAGCACTGTGACGCAGTCGGTCAAGTATTGAGTTTCTGCTAGTATATCAAGGACTTATGAGAACAGAAAAGAAAAAAACGAAAAAAGGAATTCTCATAATTCATTGAATTAAGGGAGGGCCATTCGTGGGGGGTTCGTGGAAGAGTTGGGTTCGATTCCCTTTATACGCGATATGGCGAAAAAGACTGATTCAACGAAATATGCCATGCCAGCATTAAGATTTAAAACGTGTCGTCTACTTCCAGGAAATGTTCGGAACAGAGAACTTTCTCTAATCCAACGCCGTATTCTCCAAAGATTGAGGAACAAGAGGAGATCCATTAAAAGAAATCTTTCTCGGAGAGAAAATCTAAACGGTAACATCAAATCACAAACTACACGAAAGTTGTCTCTATATTATGGGGATTTACCCATAAGGGAGATGCACAGAGGAAGAGAACGAACTTCATATATCCCTTTTTTACTCAATCAAGAAACAAGATCGGACGTGATTCCGGTTCGTCTCCATTTTAGTGACACTCTTCCTCAAGCAAGGCAGCCGATAAGTCATCGAAGGGTTTGTTTGAATAATGGAATGGTAACCATTACTCATTTGAAAGTTTCCCACGGTGATCTAATATCTTTTAAAGAAAATGACGCGAGAACCCGCGGTTTTGAAATAAGGAGATCTTTCTATATCGACATATCAGTTGGAAAAATCATAGGCAAATTCCTATCGGCCATATCAGTTGGAAAAAGAAGAGGCAAATTCCTACCGGCCAGAATCTGGAGAAGAACAAAAAAAGAATGGTTCCGCTTACTCACAACTCAGAGGGGATGCCGCTTACTACTCAAATCCAAGGAATTGCAAAAGTTGCGTTCTTATATGCAAGAAGAAGACTTTGAAAGAACAAAGAAGTTTGGATCCGCAAAAGTATGCTTAGGCAGTTCCTTCGCTGAGCACAACAGAATGAAGAGGAATTTGTTTCATTTCAAATACTTCTTCTTATTGAAAAGAGGGAAGGAGAAAAACCGAAATCTTCCTACTCGAACAATAAGTCCTTTTGTAGAAAAGTCTTCTTTATATAGTAATTCGACCTATTGCTCCGGATCCCCGTTTACTAGGAAGATAAGAATCAAAAGGATCGAACTACCTACTCATTATTCGGAGGTGAATCATAGAACACTAAAAGCTGTGGTATCTTATGGACCTAACATAGGTCACATCCCTCACGACATAAGATTGAAAGATCCAAACCTTCCTCTTCGGAGCGGAAACGGACGTGGCCAAAACATATAAAAAAAGATCGGCCTAGTCGCTCATAGGGACATATCTATCCGGATAGAGGATAGTCTAGATCAATTTTGAGAAAAATCTCTCTCTATATAGATAGGTATCTCTGTGGATAGAGATAAAGATAGGGATCCCTATAAATCGAAATATATGGAAAAAGTGCACTTTTTGACTACTACTACTATTTCTTAGACTTTTTCAAGGAAACATCGTTTTTTCGATTTTGACTGAATTGGTCGGAGCGTAGACGAGCAAGCAGAGCCCAGGAAAGAGGTCAGATCGTCATAGAGCAGTCGACTATAAGTATAAGACTGCTGGCCTGAGAGAAGGCAGTCTCTCTCGGGAAACATGGCCCAATTTCTCTTCTTTCTTTTCACACGGGCAACAATTGGGAATAAAACAGACCATGAACATGAGTTTAAAATGTAAAAAAAAGGGAAGAGTGCATTCTCCACTTTCTTATCTCGAAAATGCGTAATATAGTGATGTCATGTGTCTGTTTCTCTGAAAAGGTGGGTCGGCCCTTAGGGCAAACAGTAGTGCCAGGTTCCATTGTGGAACGGTCGTTTGCCGGTGACCTTTGTCCGCTGTAGTACGAGTGACTGGCGCATCGCATCCAATCTCTCATGTCAATGAGTCAGTTAGAAAGCAGCTCCAAATGAATCAGTGATTTCCCCTTTATTTCCCTTGGAACCAAGGGGAACAAGACGAGATTCCGTGTTCACTTATCGATTCCAAAATGAATCGAATTCGTGAACTTTATAACGATATTACTCCTCTTCCTTACGGCTCCCCTGTGCCTAGTGATTTCTCGTGCTCGATTCATCCCATTCTAGTACATCTACTCGGCTATCCTTATAAAAGTCAAAAGATAAGGATCTCAACCTATGGAAATCCTACTACCATCGGCTGTCACATTCGTTCCCACTTACCCCAGGGATGGATCAAGTAACTGGTGATTCTTTTCAAGGTCAGATGCTTTTTGGGCTTATTTTCTAAAAAATCTTCATTTTGATCGAAAAAACCCGGGGTTAGGCGAATGCGCGGGTACTCTTGATCTGGCTGCTCCATGTAAATTTCCTCATCCAACTCCCCATTAAGGAAAGCCGTCTGCCCATCTGATGAACGAGAAGACCGTGCGAGGCAGCCCGTGATAGTAGTACTCGAATGGTGGTAAATCTAGCCACAGGTGAGTAAGTATCAAAGAAATGCCTACTTTTGCTGCTATGCGGATGGAGGACTTTTGGGCCTGGCATTACAAGAAATCAGGACAGTTCTCTGTCCGTTCTGCTTACTGTATGTTGATAAAAACGAAGCAGCGACGGGGTACCCGTGGATCCACTATGCAATAGACCACTCGGGTAGTGTTGCCATAGGCGACACGCAGAGCCCGCACTGTCAGATGGGAGAGCGCCAACAGCCTTTGGACGATGTCAGGAACGGGGGACCTTGAAGGATCAGGAAGAGAAACATCTGAGCCACCGTCAGACTCATCACCGTCGGAGCCAGCGTTGTCAGGCGCCTGAATAGCATGGGATCAGTCCATCATCGCCCGCAGCTTCACTTCACTTCAGTTCAGCTCAGCATACTAGGGAGACCACGGGAAATGTAAGAGTACTGACATATGACCCAATCGCGACAAAGCCTTGTGCTGCAACAACTGTGGCTAGGGATAAGAGTTCCTCGGCTACAACTTCCAATAACTAAGCTCGCGTAAAAGTATTAGTTAGCGGGTCTTGGTTGAATAGTGGATCTTGGTTGAGAAACTCATAGATAGAGATTGATCTGTTTGCTCTCCGCTTAGTGGTTTCTTACTCGGTCTCCTCATCTGAATAGATGGTCGCACGCTTCAACTAGAATCCAAACCATAGTAGAACGGGGGCTCAAAAGGAAACTTCAAAGCTGGAATATATAATCTCCAGTAGTACACTTAGCCCTTCGGCCTTATTTCAACTTGAACATGAATTTGCAGCACATTTTGGCATTATTATATTAACATAAGCACTGAACACTGACGGCTAGCCCATACATGCAAACACAAGAAATCAAACCAAACAAATACACTTAGCATAGGAGTAGATCGGAATCAAACTAAGACAAAGAACACCTGACATGAAAACAAATGTCTCCAGACACTTATTGAATTTAAACCAACCTTAGAAAACTAAAAAGAGTCTACGGACTCTTCTATTCTAGCGAGATGCTAGACGAATAAAGAGCACTTGCTGCTCCACCCGCAGCGCTTCCTGCCTCTCCTCCAAACCCTCTATGCGCTCTCTGGTAGCGCGAATGCGCGCTTCTTTCTTTGCAGGATCCATTGTTCTAAGACTTCTCAACTGGTTGTTTAGCACTCTACGGTGCCCTTCAATCTCATTTTTCATTTGCTCCGTTTCGGTAGCAATTGCAGAAAGCCTGTTTGCGGTTGCAGCATCCATAGCAATGCGTGCTAGTACTCAATTTCTTTGTGATGAAGTGAAGATATCTATATACCATTTATAGAGTGGTAGAGTAATATCGCCATGCAGTACGAATTGCATGGCTGCATGCAGCCTTTATGAACAAACAAACTTTGCAGAGCCGTTTCACCTAATCGATTCCGTCGGCGGATCATCCACGTCACGAATTGAATGGCAGGCACAATTCTTACTAGTTCTCCGCCCTACTTTTTTCAGTTGAAGACTATCAGGCCTGGAAATGGAAACTTTGGACCCAGGAGACGGTTTGATGTCTCGTGCATAGCCAGCCCAAGGCGCTGCCCATAAGGGTCACTGTATGTAGGTTTTCAGCTCTAAGGTCCCCACTCATCACAATCGTTGGCCCTCATCCCACATTGGAGCATAGCGTTAGTATCTTTCGGTGTATCAACAACATAGGCACCTGATCTATTTGAACTTTAAACCACAAGGGAAGTTTTCACATAAGCTGCCGGATTCCCTTTCACTTAAAGCCATGCCAACAATCTATTCGTCGTAAGCCCTTCTAGCAGCAATCCAAACGTCCCTCCATCTGCATCTCCCTAACAGTCTCTGCCCGTGGATCTCTTCTACTAGTGATTCAATTGGGGCCAACCCTGCCGCATCCACTTCCTTCTATCAATTAGTGGAATCCCCAAAAGCGGAAGAAGTTCTTTGCGCTAAATACCTTCTTTGCAAGCCGTGGTCCCACAACGGACCGAAATGGCCATCAGAAAGCAGATTCATTTTATGATAGAAAAAGAATCTGCTTTCTTCTGGCACATGTATTTCTGAAAGGACTCCATCTTTGGAAAAGCTCGTTTGCACCTTGCATCGAATTAAACCACTCCTTTCACCGCGGATAAAGACTTGGTGGGTGGGGATGAGACGCTAAGGTAGGGTTCGGTCTGGATGAAACTATCTTTAACACGAGCTTCTTCCTTGTGCGAAGTACCAACTTATTGGAATTCAGCATTGCATATTCACTACCGAGATCTCTTATAAGTTTTGGGACCAGAATGAATTCTTCCTAGAGATGCCGTAAAGGGTGCGGTTTAGCAACCAAGCGTACAATGACCGAAACCAACAGGTCCATCATTTCTGAGAACTTCTCTCTCGCATAGAGGAGATCTTGGCACTACTTTATGTGTTCAATCCAGGGAGCCGCCCTCTTCTTCATATCTTGCTTGATATTGGTTTCATAATGAAAAGAGGAAGGAGTGTCGAAGCGATGTCGCTTCTCTGCTCTCAGCTCTTTGCTCGAGATGATGTGATCTGATCGATCAGTCTAGAATCTGTAACCAATTGGCTAAGTCGCTAAGTCATTGCGGACACTTGCCATCCTCTCATATCGAAAGACGAACAACGACTTCCGGGGTAAAACGGAGGGCTAAAACCTGAGCCTCTTTTACCATCCCAGGGGGTAGCGATTTCAAGAGTACTTGGTTTAAAACTTCCAGTTTATTCAAGTAGTTTCACTCAATGAAAAATGCATGAAAAATGCATTCTATTGCTGCTTCTCTGTCAGGCATTACACCTCTGTCCCAAGCTGTTCGTGTTAAGGTGGCCGATGGCGCTGAGTTAACTTCCTTGTTTCTTCTGCTTGATTTGATCTTTGCAAGTATCTGCTGATACCGCTCCATCACATCAGCCAAGGAGCCCCACATTCCAGAGTGCAATGAATGCAACTCAGAAGCCATTCTTATCTGTCTATGCCCCATATCTTGGATCCGGGTCTGCGTATGAATAGTATTCGTATCACAGCCGAGCAAGAGGATTGACTTACTCATTTCAAGCGGAAGTGGGGATTGAACCCAGTAGATACCTAGCAGCTAAAAGAGGTCCAAAGCACCGGATATGGCTCAAATAGTCCTTATAGAAATGATCTACGAACTATAACCTTTCGATAAGAAAGATTAGTTACACAAGATATATTATTCTTTCTCACTTCCTCTAGAAACCAAAGGGAGAAGGAGTGGGAGTTGAAAGCGACAGAGATAAAGTACCAGCAGCTGCAGTCATAGGTGGTACCAGCAGCTTGGCACTCCTTGAGATCTCGGAATAGCTCCGAACCAGCGACCTTGAGCGGGTCTCCTCAAAACCACCGTAACTACCCGCTGTGAGCCATGGTCCTTGTATGCTAAGGCGGAGATTAATTAATTGCTGCCATAGCAGGCGCTTATCTGTAGACATATTGGATCGATAAATATAAAAAAACTTGTCAAGCTTTGCAAGGTCCCCTTCTCAGAACAGCAGCAAGTTAGCACCAGGTCAAATTCTCCAATTACAGTAATATACCATAAACAATCATCCTTTAGGAGCTATATTATCCCTCTAGGGGAGCTAGTATAGTTGGCCATAAGGTCACACCCCTTCTTCATTCCATTTTCTATTTTAGAACTTCGGGTTTCAAAGACTTTTCCCACAATAGAGGCTTTGTTCTTTTTGAGCAGAAAGAATGAATCTAGTATCGACGAATGGTATCTATCTTCTTAATATTCGTTTTCCAGGGGAATGAGCCAACCCACACAAGAGTGCCTACTAGCTTGTCACGAACGCAGAGGAAAAGAAGTAAGATACCCCCGCCCCCGAGCCAGGACCCCTTCTTCTTGTACCGCTAGTGGTCTTGGATGAAGAACCACAAGAGCAACCTGAGGTAGTCGAGGAGGAGCCACAAGAGCAAGATGGAGGTTAAAATGAGACAGGTGGTAATACTTCTTTGGAATTGCCGCTTGCACTACGCAGAGAGACTAGGACTAATGCTGGAAAGCCTCCGGTCTGATATGGCTATGAGCATGACATTGCAAATTGAGTTTCAAACTCTTATGTCTCACCCGCACACAAAGCATTCATTGCATCTCTACAATCAGTGTCTATTCCAAAGGATTGGAAGGCTGCAAAGCTAGATCCCCGGTGGAAAGAAAGACGCAATGAAGGAGGAGCTTGGTGCACTTCAGAAGAACAAGACGTGGGATCTTCTTCCACTCCCAGCAGGAAAAAGAGCAGTTGGATGCAAATGGGTGTTCACCGTAAAACAGACTCCAGAGGGTAAGGTGGATAGATAGAAGGCAAGGCTAAGTGCAAAAGGTTATAGGAAGATGGGAGATAGACTATGATGAGACCAAAGCACCAGTGGCGAAGATGGACACGGTGAGAACCTTAATCTCATGCGCAGTCAACTTACTTTGGGTGGCCTTTACATCAGCTAGATGTGAAGGATGCTTTTCTTCATGGTGGTTATTTACAACAAGAGATCCATATGGACATTCCTCCAGGTTTTGGAACAAACAGACTGATGGGAAGGTGTGTAGGCTCAAGAAATCTTTGTATGGCTTGAAACAGTCGCCACGGGCGTGGACAGGTTTAGGAGAGTTGTTTGTGGTATGGGCTACTCTCAGTCATACAGTACCGTCATAGACGAATCCATATCACCATTTTGGCGGTGTATGTGGATGATATTGTGATTACTGGAGACGATGTTGAAGAAATCAAATGTTTGAAGGCAAGACTGGGAGAAGCATTTGAGGTAAAGGATCTTGGACCTCTTCGATACTTCCTTCGGATTGAGATTGTTCGGTCGAAGAAGGGGGTAACATTAAGTATAGTGAACAGGTAGCTGATTGTTTTACTAAACGAGTAGGTCCTTGTGAGGGTTTAGCAATTTGTAACAAGATAGGCATGTTAGATATCTTTAGCCGGGGGAGTGTTGAGTATTGGGCTGGGCTGTATAGTGTGTGTTAGGCCCCATGGCCCATGTACCTTGTATGTATAGCAGCACATAGGAGCAATGGAAGAGATTGATGATCACTCATCAAATAATACCCATGAAACAAATCCAGACTCAGTGAGTGGTGAAGACCGCTGACCCCAATAGGAATACGAAAGACCTAATTATTGAAGAGAATAGTACAATTAACAACTAAACCTAAAGGGATCCACTTGTCACAGAAGCAGACTATAACTAATAGGAAGCGCCTATCTCTTACTTGATATCTGATTGATCTTGTAGCGCCGAATTGTTTGAACTTGATCGACCTTAAACGCTAGTTCAATTCCAGGACGACATCATATAATATACGCGAGGCTCAACCAATGATTATCTGGTTTCTGAAGTCGGTAAAGTCCAACCAGGACGACCTTAATCGAGCACAAGTTTTGGAACTTATCAATGAAAGAAAGCTGGATACTGACTTCTTCCCAAGAGCTCTGTCAGCCCTGAATTCCTTAGCCATACGACTCTTCCTTAGTTTCCTAATGCTGGTGGCCCTAGCTAGTGGTGAGACAGGGCATATACTATTCTCGGTCTTATAACGAAGAGGTTGCCTAGTTTGAACCGAACACTGTACTTGATCTCTCGTCCTATCACAAACAAGTCTCTTCCCCCGAGTCCTAGTAGACTAGTCCAAGTAGTCCGGGACAATAGCGTCCCGTCTCTTCGCTGACCCCTGGCACACAATCACTATAAGACAAAGCAAGACAAACCTCTCTTATCCTTCTCGGCTAGAAGTTACAAGTTTCCTGTTCCGGTTTCGGCTTGAGGGAAGTGCCTGAAATCGATTCAATTCTTATCTCCGCTTTCGAACTCCGGCTGGATTCTTATGACCAAGAGCTATTTTATTGGTCAGAAGAATGGAAGGACAACGAGAACATGGTTTGGTTGCTCCTGCTGGAATATTCCATTTATTTAATACTCCGACTCGCGTAACCCCGGATGGCAATGTTGTTATTGCGGTTGGTCAGATCAATAAGACAACAAGGGAGTCAGAATATTCTGATAATAGCAAACAGGGCTTTGGAATCTATGGAAGGAGCCTTCAATGCTTCTCCAGTGTCAACCATTAGTCGATAACAGAATGAAATGCCACAATTAAGTTGAAAAAGAGAGTCATTAAAAAGAGGCATGCTTGAAAAAGAGTACAAATAATATGTATGGATGTGAGGAGCCTCACCCAGTACTTTTCTTACTAAACTAAAAAACTCTACTCTCCTTTCACAGCCAACCCACCCATTGCTTTTTCGAGCTCGATAAAAAGGAAAGTTCACGTGCCAATCCTTACCATTGGTAACTGTAATTACCAAGCCTAATCTTTCACTGAATACCGAGTAAAGCAAGCAAGAAAGAGGGAAGGAGCAGCTGTTTTCGAGCTAGGCTCGATCCCTTTTTCATCCACTTCTCGCTATTTGTAATTCTACTTGAATTAGTTCTTCCTAAGTTTAGTGAGGTGAGTACTGCATCCATAACTAGAGGACTTGCTTTTCTGCTTGGCTCCCAGGGGAAGTTGGATTGGATAAGAGGAATTGAAGCGCAAGGAAGGCAGTCAGTATTCAAACAACTATTGAGAGTTCCCAACTCTGGGTAAAGGAAATCTGTACTTGACGACTGAACCAAATCCTTTGCCTTTATTTATTCTATTATTTTGATATAGATCAGCTGAAAACAAAACAAAAATACTACTACGTTGGGACAATGACCCACCTTTCTCTACTCAACCTGTCATCTTCTCTCCTCGCTCCCTGGGACAAATAAGACTATTTATTAAGTGATAAACAAGAGAAACTAGTGATATTATCTAAGCTTCTGGCCATGTCTGATTGGCATTCAAGTCTGCCTTCCATTGCTTGAAAAGGCCTAGCACCGTAAGTAGCAATTGGCTATGTCCAAACTCAAACGTCGTATTTTATCTAAGCACAGGAGTCGTAATACACAGGAGTCATAATAAGGAAAGAAGACATAAGAATGGGAAGTATCCGCTAGTTATAACATAGTATAAAGAGAGCTATTTCATGGATCTTGGTCACAATAAAAAGAATCCAATAATGATCTATCAACTAAATGAGTTTATTATATAATCCCGTATCTTCAAGGTTGTTAAGATGATTTAGTAGATGTGTCGGTATCGTTTTCATCTGCCGTTGGGAGTGACTGCTTTGCTAATCTATCCTTTTATCCTTCTTTTCGGAGACAAGCACATATTACCGTAACCTAGTGATTAATACATCCTGTTGGTACTACTTCGTCGAGCTTTCAATCCTTTTTCCATTCTTGTTCTGAGGTTGTCAGCTTCCTCCGATGGCACCACTTGTACTCTCTGTCGGAATCTGTAGACATAGTTTCTGGGCGTCTTTAAAAACTGATCGACATAGTTGTCACACACAAACCTGCGCAACGGCTTTGGAGTAAAAGAATCTCCTGCCCGGTCACACACATCATCTCGAGCGCGGAATCTACTACTCTAACAAGATACTCGGCTCGGGTAAATCATGCTTTCGTTATGCGAGGAAAGTGAAAGGAAAGAGGGAAAGGGAGACACTGGGCAATCCGGAATCGATGAAATCACTGTTTTTTCGCCTTGTAATATGTCCGATTACATTCCAAAGATGAATCAGACCAGGAGATAGATAAGCGCTATGGCGGACACATGAAATAAGAATTTGAAAAGTAATCATCAACTTTATGGATCCATAGGTAGATTCACTTGTGAAGCTATGGGATGGGACAAGATTCAAAAGTACCAAAAGTAAGTTAAGTGGGACGCTGAGTTCATTTCTGCGATCGAGGGTCCAAAGCCAGCCAATTTGATGACCGCGTAGGAATGGGTTCCAAATGCTCACAATAATGTAGTTGGAAATGAAAAAGGCTCCTAAATTGATACCTAATAATAGCTTAGCAGCTCCTTCGTTTTACTAAAGAGCCAAGTTCGGACAAGCAACTCGGAAGGAGGAATGTGTTGAGATGCCTATGCCTAAGAGAGATAAGCGGAGGACGTATGATAGCCGAGAGGATGTCGGTAAACGACGGAGTTTAAGGAGTTGTTTTTGAATTCGGCATGGCATATTTCATTTTTTTTAATGAGAACGTCGTCTCCTTGCTTACCCGCCTGGCCAATGGAAGGAATTAATTACCTTGGTCAGTCAGCGAAAGAAATAATATCACCAGTTCATCATCCCAATCCTTCCTATTAGTTTCATTAATTAATTCAGCCCCAGAGTGTTGGCAATCAAGGGCCAAGAAAGAATCCCAAGTCTATCCTATCTCGCCACGGTCGAAAGCACAATCCCTTTCTCTTCCTATACCGAAATCGTCGTTTCATTCCTCCGCAACTTCTATCGCGGACATGATCCAATCTACCTTGCAAGACAGATTAAGATATAACTTAAGGCTTTCCCAAGCTGGCGCATAACCTCTGGTAGAGGCATTCACCCAGAGACAGAGAAGTGGGAAACCGCGGATGAAAAGAATACCGAGGTCTTTGATAGCAAACTTCTACGCGAGCTTTCTAACTAAAAGGAATCTCTTATTCATATGGCATAAAATGGAAAAACTTGATGGAGATTTCTTCTCCATTTCCATGGTACAGTCCCTTTGCATGCTACAGTTCCATTACTTACTACCTGAATTTGCTATATACGAAATTCTGACATCTACGGTACTTGTCGTCTACTTCTGGTGGAAGCAATTCCAAAGGTGAAGATAATACTGAGCCGAATAGTAATGAGGGGAATGCAAAATCTAGCAAAGGTAAGAAGGGTCAAGGAAGAATAGCAGTGACTTATAAAAGGAAAGCACCGAATAAAAGGAAGGAGATCCGTCTTTATTTTTTGCATGTGGTCAATGCGTTTGCTGATTGATAACTGTCTAATCTTAAGATGGTTTTGTGGCACGTTACAAACATACATATACAGTAGAAATATAGTTGTGTTGAGTTAGGTTGAAGAATTTTTACCTTCTTTTTGAAATGAGATATAGTGCTTTCTTTGTTCGGTAGGAGATTTTGCACTTTCATATTCTAGTTCCTCATTTGAGCGTTCTTTTGCTCTGTTGGTGGGGCATAAACTCATAAATAGTGTGTGTTTTTTCTTTAAAGAATAGTAAAAGTATGCATTCAAGTAGTAGCTTTTTCTAAATAGTCGAGTAGGGCTGGCAACAAGGACTAGGAAGATACGGGCTAGTTTGTTTTTTTAGGGGATTTATTTATGCAAGATATGCACGTGAGTAGGTCAGTATATGCGTATTTGCCAATAGAGGAAAACACGTAGTAAGTAGGCTTGCTTTTTCGTAGGGATAGGTAGCTTGACAAGGGATGCCTGGGATAGCACATAGGAAAAGTATAGAAGGAAAGGCGGCGGGAAAGTAGCCATGGTCAAGGTAAACAAGTACTAGGTCTTTTCTTTCCGAAGCAAGTCAAGGACAACTAGGTCAGTCTGGGGGGGCAATCCTCTAGATCGATACTTCTCTTCCACAGACTAAACCAATTAATAAACAATTTACAGAGTATTCTTGCATTCCTATCTGGTCTGCATCTCTCCTATCGAAACTATAATATAACCTTAATGGAAGGGCCCTGGTTCTGCCTTGCCAAACCGACAAATCCAGAAATTGTAGATGAATTCATCGGGCTTAACGTGTGATTTCGTTATAAGTGAACAGGCGTCGTCGTCCAGCCGTGTCGAGTTGGGATTAGAGGAGAGAGCTCGAATGGATAGGTCCAGTGAGGCGGGTGTGGAGCACGAAGGATTAAGAAGGTCCTCTTTATTTCCGGAATCAACAAGAAAGACTTAGCAGCCCAAATAAAGTAACCCTTTCCCCCTCCCGAGTCTATCGTATCCATAGTTTCAGTGGGTATCGAACTGCGAAGCGAGGAAGCTATTTCAATTGAACGGGCTTACTTTCTTACTTGGTTCTTTTGTAGAACAACCTTGGTATGAAGCTAGACGATTCAAACTATATAAGCATAAGCAATTCAAACTAGACATTTCGACCTTCATCCCACCCGAGAAATAATAAGCAAAGAGCTCGTAAGTCGGGCATAGAGAAAGCGACTCCTTGTTGGTGTAAGATAGGTGTTGGTCCGATTCACCTATGTCAGTTCGAACCTGACGAGTCGTTCGTTCGTGTGGAGAATCTCTCTCCTTTTCTTCTAAGTCTTGCTTCATTAAGTTACTTGCTCTCTCAGCCTCATAATAATAATCAATATTCAAATACTTTATGCTAAATTCTGTATAGCAATCAATGTCTGAGGGCATAGAGAACCTTAAGAGGATAGGAAAGTCTATTTATTTGAGACCAGTGAGGTCAGAAATTCAAGCATTCGGGTCAAGACTATAAGGCGCTATCAGGCCATACCTCAAAAGGCTCGCTACCTTCTCTAGATACTTGATTGGAAGAGAGGGTAGATGTAAGAGAGTTAAAGCACTTCGCTGGAAGAAGGGTATAATGGAAAGTCAATCAATATTTCATCCGGAACTAAATAGGTCATTTACGACTCAATGGTTTATCAATCAAATACATCAGCATTCCAAAATACTACCCGCTAACGCCCTCACTCTTTGACTTAGAGGTCTTAGCCCCACCTTTACTTATATCTTAGACTTATACTCTTCCTTACTTCCCTTCTCTGGCCATGTGGTTGAGGATATTTGAAAAAAAGAAGAAATTGACAATACCTACTATCGATGCCTAAGAGTAGGTCTTTACCAGCTTGCCTAATAAGAGTAGTTTAATACCGGCTTACTTGTACAAGCTTATACTATAAGAGTGAGTACGCTACCTTCTTGATTATTATCATCAGAAAGATATTTTGAAACCATCCTGGTGTCATTTACTTTCATAAAGCAAATCTTAGTAAATAAATGTGGGTGATCCTACTTAGAATAAGACTTATATTGTGGTGTTAGGTACTAATATAACTCCACTTTATGCGTATAGGAAGGCGGCTGCTTAGAATGCTAAACAGGCCTGGACAGAAGAAGTAGACGAAAGACCTCCAGGCTGTGTCGTCATTCTCAATCCTGAAAAGAGAGCGCACATCCTGAGGAAGGCGCGTCATGCAAAGGTTCCCATTTTTTTGTGTTTCTATCGGATCCTAAGCTTCATCGGGACAAGCGCATAAACCATCCCATCCCGGTAGAGGGGACAGAGCAGCTCAGCGGGCTAATCAGTGACCTCATCTACCCAAAGACTTTATTTCTGCTGTACTTTCTTAAGCAATAGGAATCAGAATTTCGTAGGTAGAGGGGGCCAAGGTGCCAGAAACATGGATTTCATGGAAACAAGGTAATCCGTAGTTGGTAGCAGATGTTCCGCGGGATCAGATATCCTCCGTCTTGTCTCTGCATTCGAGGAATGCTTGTAGCTGTGCTAGGCGTGAGAAGAACTCTACAATACGATTTCTACGATTGGTACCAGATTGGAATTCATTCTCGGAACTCTCCTCTAGAGAATGGCCTGGCTAAAGAGAGTGATAGATCCATCGTGTCGTGTGGAAACTAAAGCTAGGCGCCGCTATTCGTCCTCAGCCGTATTCTCATTCTGGGAAAAGGTATGGCTCGTTCTGGGAAACGATCAGTAGTAGTGGTGGATGGCAGGTATGGAAGGATCCCGGCAAGTTCCTATCTGAGATTACCACCGGCCCTGCCCTGAGCTGACTTCTTTGCTAGTAGTGAAGTGCGTTTTCACTTAGCTGGAAAAGTCCATAATCCGATTTGACCTCGGGAGCCTGTCCACGGATCTGATCAAAGTATGATTCCCTAGTGCCAAAAGTCCTAAAGCCTATGGCGCCAAGCATGGGGAGTCCGCGGAGAAGAAAAACTCTATTTCGCTATGGGCCAAAACTAGTGTTTTTTCGGATTTCTAGTCTAGTTTAAGTGCAGGGCTAGAGAGTTCTCTTCCAGTATTCTTAGCTGACTGTCCGCTTGCTTGACTCGAACAAATAGCTTTTGTTTCCACAAGGCAGATCCCATTCCTCGAATGCAAAGGACAAGAAAGACGGATTCTGGCTGGAAGGAAGGGTTCTCGTATTGGTTCTTCTGGTGCGCTACTTCCTTGTGCTGTGCCAGATTGGAATTGGTATCAGAATCCTGGTTGGTAGAAGGAAGCTCGGGTATTGCTTATTGTTGAAAGCACTAATTTGTTCCGGCTCGTGAGTTGAAAGCACTCGTTTGTTCTGGCTTGTGATGTGTCTGACGCATGCATAGAATCAAGATCTATTGAGACCAGGATGTTTGTTTCTTCCTCGAAACAAGAGATACGCTCTGGCTTATTTGCATTCGACCGGAGAACCTCACTTATCAACTGCCCTGGATTGGATCTACTTACGATTTGAGAAACTGGCTCCAAAACCCCTGTTTTTGATGCAGAATCGGTGGTTCCTTCTCTTTTTCGTGATTTCATCCATAAATCAATGGAAAGAGCACTTTATTCAGTGAATTGACACGTTCCTGATGCTTTTACAGTAGCAGCAGTCTCGGTAGCAGAAGTAGATCCGAGTGTAGATACCGGGATCATATCACCACTATTGACTATTTCAATTCATTCACATCTGCTCGTATCAATCAAAGTTTCCTATCAAGCAATCCCAGCAGCAATCAAGTTGGCACCCACTATATAAGATGCACTATTTCCTGATCTTGTCCCAAACCTAACTCGGCACTTTTAGACCTGGCTTGGATCCCTCCCTTCTCCGGCAATATATGCAACCTTAAAGAAAAGAGACCACTCTCAGAACGACCCTTCGGAAATCCCCACAACAAGCTATCCCAGAAGAAATTGTATAACTTGGCCAAAGTATTCACTTCCAGTTCCCTTTGCAATAAGATCACAGTAGATACTGTTTAGAAGGCTCACTCTCTCGTCTACAAAAAATAGATGTGTGCTTACTTCTTGGAGATTGACTCCTGCCGGTAAGTGCACACCCTCAGTAGTATCTCTATAGACTTTATAGAGTATTTCCAATTGATAAATGATTTGTTCTTTAAGAACATCTTTGGATATATCAGTTACTTGTGTTTCAACATTAATAGCATTTATGTGATGGATATGTGATGGACCATCCGCCCAGCCCTAACGGCGACAAGAATAGCTATCGACAATGACAAACCCAATGATACAATATACTAAAATATAATCGTTTCCATAAAAATCTAACATCATTTTTTGAGTCATACTTGTCCCTTAGCGGACTCACTCTTGTCTTGCTTCATCTAAGGA
>NW_024118255.1:0-12017 GCF_003073215.2 Triticum urartu
GCGGCGGGTTCGATGCGGCGACGACGACGACCGCGTCGGGTGCCTCTCCAGATCGAGGAGGAGAGCGAGGGGGAGAGAGGGTAGTGGCTAAGGTTTGACCGGGGTCGCGGGGTCGAGGGAGAGGGGCGAAGGGGGTCTTGTAGTCGAGGGGGAGGCGTGGATGGCCGGCACCTGGCCGAGGCGCCATGGATGGCCTCCACATCCTCTGATTGTCTGATGAACAGAGAAAGGGGATGAGGGGAAGCTGGGCTGGGCGTAATCCACTAATGCGCTAGGGCCCAAAACAAATAGTCCTACTTTTTCTATTTTTCTTTTTCTATTCTGTTTTATTCTTTAGGCACTGTTTTGTATTTTCTTTTGCTAGCATTTGATTTTTGTAAAGTGTGAGACTTGTCTCAATAAATATTATGCAATATTTAACACTGCCATAAAACATGTGAACCTCATTTGAATTCATTTTATTTTTTTTTGGTTTGAATTTAAATGTGATGGATGGGTGCTGTTGGGTCATTCTAAATTAGTTAGAGGCACTTTTGGAGTTTCAAATAATGTTGTTTTATTTTTATAATAGCTTTGGGAAATTTTGCAATATTAGGAACACTTTTGTTATACTGTTTGAACAAATATTATTTTTACTTTATTTTAATTTTGTGTTTGACTTGAATTTTTATCAAGTGACAAATGGATTAGCAAAATGGTGATGCGGGGTCGAGGGAGAGGGGCGAAGGGGGTCTTGTAGTCGAGGGGGAGGCGTGGATGGCCGGCACCTGGCCGAGGCGCCATGGATGGCCTCCACATCCTCTGATTGTCTGATGAACAGAGAAAGGGGATGAGGGGAAGCTGGGCTGGGCGTAATCCACTAATGCGCTAGGGCCCAAAACAAATAGTCCTACTTTTTCTATTTTTCTTTTTCTATTCTGTTTTATTCTTTAGGCACTGTTTTGTATTTTCTTTTGCTAGCATTTGATTTTTGTAAAGTGTGAGACTTGTCTCAATAAATATTATGCAATATTTAACACTGCCATAAAACATGTGAACCTCATTTGAATTCATTTTATTTTTTTTTGGTTTGAATTTAAATGTGATGGATGGGTGCTGTTGGGTCATTCTAAATTAGTTAGAGGCACTTTTGGAGTTTCAAATAATGTTGTTTTATTTTTATAATAGCTTTGGGAAATTTTGCAATATTAGGAACACTTTTGTTATACTGTTTGAACAAATATTATTTTTACTTTATTTTAATTTTATGTTTGACTTGAATTTTTATCAAGTGACAAATGGATTAGCAAAATGGTGATGACATGGCACCATTAGAGGGAGATTACTATAGCTTGACATTCGGGGTGTTACAGACGCCACCTAGTAGTGGGGCGGGAGTTCGGGAGTATTGCCATAACTCGTATAATGGATGCTTTTCGAAGGTTGAGGTACATGATTTCCAAAGGTTTCTTGGTTATGTGTTGAAGGATGGATACAGCTGGATGTAGGGATTGTTAGTTTGGGTGAGATATTATGCTTCCCCTGTATCCCCAACACCTGATTGCATAACCAGAAAATTTCGGGAGTCTATAAGTGGGAATTCAAGTATCACGTAGGATATCCTTGCAACAGACACATGATACGATATGGGGACTATCATATGTTTGTTTTCCGGCTTATTTTGCAAGCCAATCCTTTGTTTTGTTTTGAGTGGTGATATTCGAGTTACTTCAATGTCAAGTGCTGATTCCATTCCTTCCCTAAGTGGTGTTCTCATATTTCTATGGGAGTGCTAATCCTTTTCGATCATCGAGATGGTCATGCCAATTCTTTTTCAGCCGGCGTGTTTCTCTTCAAGTGGATCCGATCATTTCAACATTCGTGAGATCAGCTCTAAGTATTCTCAACGGTGTTTGTTTCATTCGTCCCAAGTTGTTTTTGTTTTCCCACCCTCCCACCCTTTTTCTTCAAGGAGTCAGATTTCTGAATCAAGTATCCATCTTGTGGATGTGAAGTCTCTTCATTTTTTCCGTCAATGCTCTTATCCGGTGATTCTCAGGAAGATACTAATGAAACTTCGAGTTCATCATTCTTCATTATTCTTCTTCTCCGGTGGATTCAATTCAAGCTTTGTCGATCATATCGTTTGCCTCGTTTCAAATGTTTTCTCATGCCGGTGCACCTCTTAATCATCCACTTCTCGCTATTCATTTTTTTCCGGAGTGCTGAAGATATCTCAGAAGATTTGTGTCTCCATTATCAATCCGTTCAAGATATTTCGAGGTTGTTATCTCATTCAAGCCATTTAATTCAACCGGTGCAATCTCTCCTTCAAATCGTTCAACGGTGTTTATTTTGAGCGGGCCCTAACCCACAGGTCTTTTCCCAGGATCTTACATGACTCTTCTAAATTTTCTCGGAGCTATCCCCAAAATCTTTTTAAAGTTTGACATAAGAATGAGTTATCATCAGTCAAATGCCTTTCTCCAAGATCTTTCAATTTCTTTTCATCGATGGTTCAACCTTTCTAATTTTCATCCCGGAATATCACAAAAATTCATGATGGTGTTTCTCGTCGTCATTCTCGGATTTTGAAGACCAAGTGGAGTTTCCTCTTAAATCCTTACCTGTTTTTTCAGAGATGCGTAGCTCAAGCTTGATGCCATCCTCTCATAATTGTTTTGGATTGTGAGAATTCTTTTCACCTATCCGGAGCAATTCAAGATTCTTTTCAATTTGATTCTCCTAAGGCCACCATTTCGGGTTTATTCATTCTCAGCTTTCAGCTCTCGTTCTCCAAATCAAACCGGTGCATCGTTCAAGTATTCTCTAATCAGCTCGGGATCTCTTCGTTCACTTGTATCTAAATTCTCTCAAGTATCTTCGTTCTCTAATTCTTCCCGGTGTTTCTTTATATTTTCTTCGTTCATTTTTCAATCCATATGATAGTTCGTTCAAGATTTCTCTTCCTTCATTATCATATCAATTCATTCGTTCTTTCCAATCCTACCGGTGGTTCGTTGAAGTCCTTCTCAAGTTTGCGCTATATCTCTCCTTAATCCTTTTCAATGGGAATAAGTAGTATGCCAAATCCGTTGCTTGTCATCAATTTAACTGATGAAGGATAAGCATAATGTAATTCCTATTTTTGTTTCATCCAACTAATTAATTCCTTCTTCCGGAGTTTGTTCATGAGGAAGTAATTCTTGGTTCCAGGTTGTTCATCTTTTTTCCGGAGCCCTAAGTTATTTCAATTATATCATCCCAAAGCTCCAACTAATCATTGCAAGGATTCATCTTATTCTTTTCAAGCTTCCTTTCCTCGCGACCTTCTTTTATCTATCCGGAGTTATTCGAGAGTTTTCTACATGGTGGTTCGTCAAGGATTCTTTTCATTGTTCAATTGTTCTTCAAGATCTCTTTCGAAGTTCAGATCCGCCAAGCTATACTCTCAAATAAACATGGTGCTCAACGCATGTCTTGTTTTGAGGAGTTCAAACATTATTTATCTTGTATTCCGAAGTGCAATTCTTTCTACCTTATCTTTTGAGGTGGTGTTATGCCATTCTTGCTAATTTCCCTTCGTGTTTCATGATTCACAAGTTTTCAAGAGTGCCATATCTAAAATCCATCATTTTCTCTTTGCTCAAGACATCTTTTCAATCCATCAATCTCTTCATTGGAGTTACATTGGGTTATATTTCACCTAAAGCTTTCCATAAGGATTATTGCTATTTATGGTGCTTATAAATGGTCCAAGTTCTTCAATTATCCTCCTGATGAAATAAGCTTCTCATCTCGTTGTTCATATCAATCCAATCTATTGTTTTTGTTAGTGGCAGAGTTTCACCTTATAGTTTTGAGATGTCTTTCATAAGCCCACATCTAGCTTATCCTTTCGTTGTTGATAATCCAACAACTCCGTTCTAGCATTTGTTGTAAGCGTGCTCTCTCAAGATCTTGTTTCCCTCTGTTCATTTCATTCCATTCTTTCATTTCTTCCGGAGGCATTGTGATGTTGCTCTCTTCACTCGTCACCTCGTTGTGTCAAGATCATGTTCTTTTCCTTGTTTATCCGTTTAGCAGGAGTATCGTGTCCTCTGCTCAAGTTCTTTTCATCTTATCAAGTCTTGTATCTCTTTTCAACCGGAGTGTTGTTCGAATTTGTTCTTCCTTGTTCCTTGTTTATCTCGTTTCAACCAGAGTGGTTTCAATTTCTTCTTCTCCATTGTGCTCAGCATTCATAGTTTTGCAACCTCCAAGGTTCTAGTAAGGTTCCTTGTTCCTCTTTTCTAATGGAGTGTTTTCAACTTTGTTCATCTTCATTGTATTCTTTCTTTCAAGTTGTTCAACCTCTCAAGGCTCTTTGGTTTCACTCGTTTGTCAAAGAAGCAACCTAGTTTTACCTCTTCTCTTCCTCTTCCGTTTCCTTCCGGTGCCATCCTAGATCTCGGGACGAGATCCTCTCGTAGTGGTGGAGTATTGTAACGCCCCAAGACCGGAGCTTCAGACGCCTTCCATGTTTTTCCGAGTTTCTCATGTGAGTTGTTGGTTTGTTGCATTCATCATTGCTTCATTTGCATTGCATCATGTCATCATGTCTTTAATCTTTCCAGCTCAACTAATTAAATCGTATGGATCTTCGGTCCATTTAAACCGAGGGAATTCATGTGGTGATTCTATTTACAACATATACCCCAATATTAGGGATCTATAATAAATATTCCACTATTTTGGAATTCACCTTAACACACTTGCAAAAATCCCAATGCCTTTGTTATCACAACTCTTGGCATCTAACTTTGCCATATATCCTTTCTTCATTTTCCGGAGCTCCACCTAAATTCTCAACATTTTTGGACACTTCTAAAACCAAGTCCTAGTTCAAACCCATTTGAATTAAATTCAAATGAGTTTGAATATTACCTCTTTCAATCTTCGCCTTTTCTATTTTCCCGGAACAAGCACATTTTTGTGAGTCCGGGAAAATTATCCGCGTGTCCAACTCCTTCTCCTATCCTCTCTTTCTTTTCTTTCTTATCTATGTGCTGTTTTTATATTTTTCTTCTCTTTCTTGAGAAGAGAGTGTAGAGAGGAGAGAACCCAGCCCACCTAATTGGCCTAAGGCCCAGACGCTAGCCTCCCTAGGCGCAGCCCTCCATCTCTACTAGGCCGGCCACCAAGGCCCAGCCGATCCCTAGCACTCCCGCACCCCTCGCCCTCTCCCCATCAAATCCTTCCTCTCGCTCGTCTCCTTATCCTCACCTCGCGCTGCCACTTCCACTCTCTCACACAACACAGAGAGGGCAGCGCCCAGTGCCCAATCTCCAGGGTTGCGCCCGTTGCCGCCGACGACCCCAATGCTAGCCGTCGCACGCAAGCACGCACGCAGGAGAGGATCTCCTCGCCTGCGCCTCCCTCTCCTACATGGCCGCCCTAGGCTCCTCAGGAAGCTGCGCCGCCCGCCTGGCCATGACTCCGACGAGTTCCGGGCAGCCCCACGCCAGAGCCGTTGTTCCTGCGCTGCCTCCGCACCATCTTACTCCCCTCTGCCGCGCCATGCTCCTTCCCCGAGCCCGCCCCCTCGCCGTCCTTCTGCACATCGTCGCCGGCCCCATCTCCACCTCGCCGGACCGCCCCAACCCCGTCGTCATCCATGTGACCTTGCAGGAGGCCGCCACCGCGCCTGTTTTGCCTCTGCGCCCGCCTTGCACCGAGCTCCACCACCATTCGATCTCCACCTCGCCATGGATGGGGCTGTCCCCAGCAGCAGGCTATCTCCCTCACCCCCTGTGTCGCCTGCCTTGCTCGCTTGGTTGCCACCCGCTGCTGCCTCCAAGCACCATCTATGCATCTCCGTGGTTAGCGCCTTCGTCGAATCCTCAGGGGTCACCTTCAATAAGTGGTACCCGATGTGCGACAACAAACGGTGAAGACCCCTGCCCAGTGTACCACCCTGTTGCTGTCGCTGGGCACCGAGTATCCATCCTTGCGTTCCGTTTCGTCTATGTCAAGCCCAAGAGGGTGCCAAGATACCAAGTACCATGACGTCGACGACCCTCAAGTTCAACTACCTCGACTATGAACGGTGATGACCCGGAACATCTATAGAGAGTGTACGACTACAAACCGTGTACGACTACCATCACCATAGACCGTCGAGTGAATAAATACCATCACGTGGGTTCGACAAGACGTCGAGTACCATGACACTACCGTCGACCCCCGGAGGACTCGAACCCGTCAAGTTCCCTTTGGATGCGCCAAGTTCCACGGCGCCGCATAAGTTTCTTCGTGAACCTGTTCGGCCGCTCGGATTCGCAAGTACCATAGCGCCCGGAGTCCTCAGATGCGTCAAGTCCCTCTCCGACCGTGTACCACTACCCTCGCGATAACGACTATATATCGCGACGGACCATGAACAACTACCATCAATCCGAACCATCCCGAACACACGCTTCGAAGGTATAACCCCGAGACGACGTCTGTGAACGAATGCATGAGTTGTATGAGAAGTTGTTCGGATGTTGTATCCGCCCATGAACGTTAGTTGTTCCTCCTCGTTGCCACGCCATCGATCCGTGGGAACCCTATAACCGGGATCACCCCACCATCTTTTGCACGCTCCTGCCACACTTCCTTTGCACCAGTATCTCCATGAGCTACCGGAACCGATATGTTGCCATGGCATCATTTTCGGATTCGTTGCCGTGGCACCCCTTTCGTTTCCGCCACGATGACACAAATGCCATGCTCTTATCAACATTTTCATAAAATTGCATAAAACTTGCAAATGTCATCTGCATCATGATAACAACATTTAAAATGTTTAAAATTATTGTTGCATTAAATTGCTAAATGCATATGGGGATTTACCTGAATTGTTGTTTGATGTTTCTGGCCTCATTTAAAATGCCTAACCGTGTATTTTACTCATGTTTCACCTCTTGCCATGTTTAATAACATTTAATATTGTTAGGTACATAACTAGGAGAGAACTAAATAATCGAATGTGGAGGTTTCGTCAATATGCAACTCTTTGCATATTGAGCTCCACTTAATTTGTAGTTTGGTTTGTTGCACTTTGCCATGCCATGCCTCATTAAATCAGACATGCATCATACTTGGTTGTGCATCATGCCATGTTTATGTGGTGGTTGTTTACTATGTTGCTTGCTTCTTTCCGGGTTGCTTCTCTCGTTAGCTTCGGTTTCGTTTCGGAGTTGTGAGGATCTGTTTGACTACGTCCGTTTGTCTTCTTCATGGACTCATTCTTCTTCCTTGCGGGATCTTAGGCAAGATGACCATACCCTCGAAACCATTTCTATCTTTGCTTGCTAGTTGTTCGTTCTATCGCTATGTCGCGCTACCTACCACTTGTTATGTCATGCCTCCCATTTTGCCATGTCAAGCCTCTAACCCACCTTCCTAGAAAACCGTTGTTTGGCTATGTTACCGCTTTTGCTCAGCCCCTCTTATAGCGTTGCTAGTTGTAGGTGAAGCTGAAGTTTGTTCCATGTTGGATCATGGACATGTTGGGATATCACAATATATCTTATTTCATTAATGCATTTATATACTTGGTAAAGCATGGAAGGCTCGGCCTTATGCCTGGTGTTTTGTTCCACTCTTGTCGCCGTAGTTTCCGTCATACCGGTGTTATGTTCCTTGATTTTGCGTTCCTTACGCGGTTGGGTGTTATGGGAACCCCTTGACAGTTCGCTTTGAATAAAACTCCTCCAGCAAGGCCCAACCTTGGTTTTAACATTTTCCACCTAAGCCTTTTCCCTTGGGTTCTGCAGACTCAAGGGTCATCTTTATTTTACCCCCGGTCCAGTGCTCCTCTGAGTGTTGGTCCAAACTAGAGCACCGTGCGGAACCGTCCCTTGGAAACTTGGTACATGTACGCTTAGCTTATCCGGTGTGCCCTGAGAACAAGATATGTGCAGCTCCTATCAGGATTTGTCGGCACATCCGGGTGGTCTTGCTGGTCTTGTTTTACCATTGTCGAAATGTCTTGTAACCGGGATTCTGAGTCTGATCGGGTCTTCCCGGGAGAAGGAATATCCTTCATTGACCATGAGAGCTTGTGATGGGCTAAGTTGGGACACCCCTGCGGGGGTTGAACTTTCGAAATCCGTGCCCGCGGTTATGGGCAGATGGGAATTTGTTAATATCCGGTTGTAGAGAACTTGACACTTAACTTAATTAAAATGCATCAACCACATGTGTAGCTGCGATGGTCTCTTCTCAGCGGAGTCTGGGAAGTGAACACGGTTCTTGTGTTATGCTTGAACGTAAGTAGTTTCCGGATCACTTCTTGGTCACTTCTAGTTCACGACCGTTGTGTTGCTTCTCTTCTCGCTCTTATTTGCGTAAGTTATCCACCATATATGCTTAGTGCTTGCTGCAGCTCCACCTCACTACCCTTTCATACCCATAAGCTTAAATAGTCTTGATCTCGCGGGTGTGAGATTGGTGAGTCCTCGTGACTCACAGATACTTCCAAACAGTTGCAGGTGCCGATAATGCCAGTGCAGGTGACGCAACCGAGCTGAAGTGGGAGCTCGATGAAGATCTTGATCGTTGTTTTGTTTCATTTCCTGTTAATCAGTAGTGGAGCCCAGTTGGGACGATCGGGGATCTAGCATTTGGGGTTGTCTTCTTTTATTTTGGTTCCGTAGTCGGACCTTGATTGTATTCTGGATGATGTATGTTTAACTTGTATTTGTGTGAAGTGGCGATTGTAAGCCAACTCTTTATCCCATTCTTATTCAGTATATGGGATTGTGTGAAGATTACCCCTCTTGCGACAAACCTACCATGCGACTATGCCTCTAAGTCGTGCCCCGACACTTGGGAGATATAGCCGCATCGTGGGTGTTACAACAGAGATGCGAGAGTAGGCCTTAGTGGTCCACGTCGGTAGTGCCCGGCCCCGCGCATACCTCAGCCGCCGTTGGGTGGTCCAGATTGCCAGGACGAGACCAATGGGTGAGGGGCTACGTGACCAGTTAGGCTCCTGATTCGCGATGCTCAGGAGTCCCCCTTGACGTACAAATAGACCTCGGGAAGGAGATGCGAGAGTAGGCCTTAGCATTTTGCATCGTCAGGGCCCGGCCCCGCGCATACCTCAGCCGCCGTTGGGTCGTTAGGATCGCCAGGACGAGCCAAGGGGTGAGGGGCTACGTGACCAGTTTAGGCTCCTGAGTCGTGATGCTCAGGAGTCCCCCTTGATGTACGAACAGACCTCCATAACTTTCCTCACCGAGGTCCCGCTCATGAGGGGCGCGCGACGACCAGGTCCGAGGGACCTAGCAGGGTGGTGTACGCTAGGCGTGACCTTAGCGTAGCCCCCGTGCCCAGCCCCCTTGCGCGACTCTCTCGAGGGGAAAGCGTTGCGATGAGGCTGGACACTGAGCCTGGTGGCTCCCTGAGGTTGATGCGGCCATGGGGCCGTCCCCGGTTGTTTATCACCAGCACGGAGCATGGCGCTTCCGCACTTGCACGGGCATAGCCGCTCCTCCACCGTGTCGACTACTAGCGCGGAGCATGGTGCTTTGACTGGTGCATGAGTGGGGCTCCCTCTGAGTGGAGCCCCTGGGGCGTGTACAACCCCGACCTCCACCCTAACATGTGGCTCGCACAGCAGGGCTAGAGGAGGTGTGTCTGGGTACTCTTGAGCTAGCGCGGGACTCACGAGACTGTACCTCAAGGCGGGTTGCGCTTGAATTTGATTCTGGGCACTTGTGATGGCCCTGCGAGATGGTTAGACAACCTGGGGGAATGAATCTCCTGAGGTTGTCACATGAGAAGGCCAAACACTAACGACCCCAGGAGGTGACGTGAATGGGACTGGCCCGCCAGATAGAGCTCAGTCGTTGGGTTCATCGACGCTGCAGGGATGGACCCGAGCACAGACGCCGTGCCCGATATTCTCATGCGAAAATCCTGCGAAAGACAACCAGCGCGCGGCTCCCGTGGTGATGAGGCACCGGGTTGCGCGCCCTGGCTCGTCCGCTCACGATTAGCTCATGCGAGAACAAGGCACCAAGGGCCATGGGAGGTGACGTACATGGGAGCTTACCCTCGAGCCAGAGCTCAGCCTCTTGGGATTAGCGACGCTATAGGGACGGACCCGAGCAGAGATGCCCTGCCAGTCCTTAATCATGAGGCGGTCATGGGTGGGTTTGCAAGGGCGTACGACGTTCATGGCATCGAAGTACCGGACAGGCATATAATGATCATAAAGTAACTCACGGAAGGAAGTAAGGCTAGTCCTGATAGATGCAAGAACGATACATGCTACAAGGACTTACCCACGTGGCCTGGGGATGATGCTACCTGAGGGGCGCTCCCAGCAAAGCAAAACGAAGACGCAAAAGGATACATGTCACAGGGATAGGCCCATGCGACCTGGGGATAAGCAGCCCATGGGGCGCCCCCGACTGAATAAACCGGAAAATGTCACCTGAATCCGTCGCCTAAGAGATGTTGGAGTAGCTGAAGATGCGTGTCGAAGAAGTCGCTCCTCACAAGCCGCCTGGGTCCTGAACCTTGGAAGGCTCGTGAAGAACCGACTTCATCGCCACCCGGACCGCGTGGTGCCTGGCCTCCTGAGCCACCACGATGCTCCGCAGGCAACGCTAGAAGGTAACAGCCGCGCTCGGCATGGTAAAAGTCATGCGAACGTAGCTGTGAGGGGGTCCCTCACACCGACCTACACGTGATCGCCAGAAGCGCTCCTGGGATGCGGCCCTGTTGAGCCCTGGAATGTTGATGTAGACACATAGCTCGTTGTCCTCTCCAGGACAAGGAGCTGCACCAGGTGGTGGGCGGCGGTCGCTGCGCATCGCTCTCGCCTCTTGAAGCTCCTCGGTCGCCATGGTGATGAACTCCTTAGCACCCAGCACCTCGTGCCTTGTGCCCTCGCGAGGGAAGCGTGCGATGTAGCACGCCTCCACGTGGTGCCTGAGCGCCTCCCTCGTGACATTGGCTAAGCCATAGGCCCTCCAGAAGAGAGCCCCCGAGCCCAGCCTCAGGAGGGCGCTAGGCGCGCCTTCCTATGCGCGAGAGGGAGGCGCCCCGTCCGTGGGCGCAGGTCATGAGGTGGTGTCGCTGGAGACACTGCTCTCCTGAGGCTCTTGGCGGAGCAGCTGCTTCTTCTTCTTGGGGCAGCCCCAGGAGGGTGGATGGTGCCCTTATTATCTGGGTCCTCGATTGCTGCGGCCTGGTAGGTGCACTCGAGAGAGCACACTACATCCTTCTCCTCGCAGGCTAACGTGATGATGTCGTGGTTCCCTGGCATCTTGAGGACATTGTAACCATGGTGAGTCACTGCCATGAACTTGGCCAGGGCTGGATACCCTAGGATGGCATTGTACGGACGGTGGATATGAGCGACGTCGAAGTGGATGAGCTCGGTGCGGTAGTTGTCGCATTGGCCGAAAGTGACAGGGAGGTGGATTTGCCCTATCGGGGTGGTGGAGCCGTCGGTCACTCCTGAGAAAGGCTTGGTGGGCTACAGTTGATCATATGGTACTTGGAGGCGGTCAAACGTCTCGATGGAAAGAACATTCAGCCCTGCTTCACCATCGGTGAGGGTCTTGGTGATGAGGACATTGCTGATGACGGGCGAGCAAAGCATCAGGTGGGTGCGGCAGTTGCCGCGCACTTCAGCTGGTCGGACGAGCTAAAGGTGACGGTGCACTTGGACCACCTAAGCGGACGTGTGGCCTCGAGCCTAGCGAGGGCCGTGTTCACCTCGCGAGCGAAGTGCTTGAAGATGCACTGAGAGGATGGAGCCTAAGTGCCACCCAAGATGCAAGCAAATGGCGCGTGGCTTCTGGAAGCCCCCAGCCCCCTCATCCTGGTGATGGTCGTCCTTCCTTCTTGGTGGTGGTGCCAGCGGAGGGAGGCCGGTGTTGCCCTGAGGACGGTCCTCACGAGGCTGATCTCTCTAGGCGCCCTCGCGAGGCTGGCCCTGCCAGCTGTCCTCACGAGGCTGATCGCGCCACTCCTGGCGGGGGGCGCCGGCG
>NW_024118256.1:0-11191 GCF_003073215.2 Triticum urartu
ATACTGAAAGAATAGTGGGAAATATACCATACCCAGCATCCTTCATGTTAGTGTCTCCAATGACAACATTAGCGGTCTTGCCGCCTTTCCCAGGATGACGCTTGTCATAGCGATTAGGGCAACTGGGAGCCCAATGATCAGGATCCCCACACACATGACAAGCATCTTTCTTCTTGTCATTCTTCTTCCTTAAGTTCGTGTGTTGCACAGCCTTGTTCTTCCCATCAAACTTTGCTTTTCCATCAAACTTTCCCTTGTTCTTGAACTTGTGGGGCTGTAAGTTCTGCTTCTGTACCACATTGGCACTAGATCCTCCCTCAATACCTCGAGCACGTGTGTCCTTTGCTCTCGCCTTTTCTTCCACATCAAGAGTGCCAATGACATCCGGGACGGAAAACTCGATACCTCCGGCAACAAACTTGTCCGGTAGCATTCAACTAAAGTGCTCAAGTTCTCTAGCAAATGACTGTATCTCATGAGCTTGCTCAACCACGGAGCGCTCTTCAGTCATCCTGTAATCATAGAATTGCTCCATGATGTACAGCTCAGTGCCAGCATCCGAGACCCCAAACTTGGCCTCGAGTGCATCCCACATATCTTTTCCATTATCAATTAACGCATAAGCATCAACTATGTTCTCACCAAGAACACTCAAGAGAGCAGCCTTAAACAGAGTATCCATTTTCTGAAAAGCATGTGCCTGTTGAGCATCAAGTTCTCCTTCAGGTTTGCCGAGAGTAGCGTCATAGCAACTCATGGTTTGAAACCATAAGACTGCTCTCACGCGCCACCTCTTATAATGGATACCCTCAAACATAGGAGGTCTCATGGAAGCAGCAAAACCACTTGGGGTAAATTGCCTATAATAAGGTTTTTGGATTGTTGGAAATATGAGCAATTTACCAAATGATTTTATTAACAGAAATACCAGATAAAGCATGACTAATATAGAAGAGATAAAACAAGTCATGCGTTCTGACAGAGAGAAGGTAAATAGCTTCTGCATATATGAACCGTAGCCTATCATATCTAAAGCAGACAGTATAACGAGTAGCATATATGAAGTAGAACCTAACATGTGTAGGACAAGAAACCGCGGCAGAACCTTTAACAGGAAAGACAAGAACACGTAAGGGACAACAGCAGCAGAAGCGTTGGACTTGGGGTCGGTGTCCTCGCCTGCCATGTCGTCGAGGAGGTCGTGGACGTCGGGGAAGAAGTAGTCGTCGGCGACCGGATCGTCCGTGATGAAGCAGCCAGTAGTCGCGCTGAGCGCTCCCCAAAAACCTTATCACCCTTCTCCCGTACAGGACTCAAAAGGTGCGGTTTCGGAGGCCTACTGTCCCGACCTGCGATGCCCGCCGCAAGCCGGGATGGGGAAGATCGTAGCAGCAGCGCAGTGCTCAGGAACTTTGTGGCGAGAGGAAGAGGATCTTCTGGTGTGTCTCTCTGAAGAGGAGCGACCTCTCTTATGTAGGCACAGGAGAAGGACGCGAAGAGGCTGCGGCGGGAGGTGAAGCAACGAAGGGAAACGAAGCGAACTACAGAAAAACGTTTCAACTCCCACGTGAACTTTCGTGCGTGGCAAAAATTTAGGCGAGGCGAGGCGAGCGGCGGAGGAGGAGCGTGCGTGGATGTCCCTCTTGTTCTCATGCTCATACATGTGGGGAAAGAACCTGCCTTATAAAAAGGTCCAACTCCCTCTAAACTAGCAATGTGGGACTAAACTTTTGTTCCACCTCTTGTCTTGCACAAATGAGTTGCGTGGGCCTCTAGGATTTATTAGGAATTTCTGAAACTGCTATTGGGCTAGGCCCAAAATAAACAAAATTCCAACATCTTATTCAGCTACCGAATGGATACTCTATGCACTCTGTTTTCGATATGCAGTACTTAATTTCGTGGTTCCATTTACCCCTGACTATTAAAGATACCACAAATTTGATAAGGTTGCTGGTGATGGCTACACATCAATGACCGATGCATTCCTTTTATTGTGAACCTGCATGTAGTTTTACAATCTGCTTACCACATTACACGGAGAAAACTGAATCGCTTGTATCTCGTTCAGTTAAGCTCCCCATATAGCTGGACGAGCGATCAACAAAACTGAGCTATGTGTTTATATACAGTCTAGAATTTTACAGAAATAAAATGATCTTTTGAGTTTCTGGTCTCAAGGTAAGATATAGCATATGTCAGGTCAAAATAACCTGGGGAGTAATAGGTCGAATGCGTATGTGCAATAAGAAAACCATCAGTATCCCATTGTTTGCATGAAAAAACAGCATATAGTATAGTTGAATTCAGAAAGGGCGCGATAACTATATCAAAGATAACAGCATGCCTGCAAAAACGCTGCAAAATCTCAGAAATAACCATTCCCCTGCAAACAACAGGATACGTCAAGAAACTGAAAGATACAACCAAAAATAATTTTACCAAATTCCACATAGGCAACAGGGATCCTGTGTTGCTGGTGCAAGTACAGTCGCACATGACACCTCAATATATATCATGGATGAGGATGAATGGGCATTACAACACGCAACACCTTGTGTACTTACATGAAACCGGTTACACCGCTCGTTTGCGAGTACATGAGAGTAAGACACTTGTGAATTTAATCCAAATTCATCCAACACAAGTCATAATTACACCAGGGGTGAAAGTACCACCATTGGCTAATAAGACCAACTTTTGTCAGAATAAAAAGAGCTACAACCAGCAATTCGCCGCCGCCACCTGCTCATCCCCAATGGACTCAAGGATGGTGCGGTTCTCCACGACCATGTCGGGTCGGTGATAACGGCAGCGTGTCTGCCACCTCATCCGCAAGATGCCCCTTTGCTGGGAGGTACTCCGTCTCCATGGCGATGCGAATTCATTCTTGTGCCTCCTGCATTGACAGGTGGTGGATGTCGTTGTTAAAGTTATATTTATGGTGCTCTTTGGCTTTCTATAATTATGATGTCCGTGTTAGGTTTGGGGCTGATACAAATACACCTGCTGCACAATCTTAAATTGGTGCTAACATAAGAGTGCAGCAACTAAAAGAGGCTATTTCACATAAAGTTTATTTTGTAGTCGCTCCCGAGCCCAACCCTCCTGAGCGGGCAGGAGGGAGCTCTGTCGTGGTTCTAAGTCTGACAGTAGAATGGGGGTAGAAATGTAGAGGCAAGATCCTAACTATGGAGGAGTTGTACACACGAGTTTTACGAGTTCAGGCCCTTCTCGGAGGAAGTAACAGCCTACGTCTCGGAGCCCGGAGGCGGTCGACTGGATTATATGCGTGTGTGTTACAGGGGGTGCGAACCCTTGTCCCTGAGGAGGGGGGTGGCTTATATAGAGTTTGCCAGACCCCTCCTGCCCTCAGTTACAAAGGGTTTAAGGTACATAAAGATGGGGACGTTACTGATAACGCCTGTAATAAAAGTACATAATGACCATTAAGACTATGACTTAAATCCCGACCGTTGCAGAGTGGCTCTAGATCTTCTGGTAGTCGAGTGGTTGTCCGTTCGGTCGAGTGTCTTCAAGACTGTCGAGTGGAACATGGCTTCATGGTCGAGTGGATGATGATTTTTCTTCGACTACTTCTGGTTCTTTTAGAGATGTCCTTGGGGAGGGATCTTGAACAGATCCATGACCCTACCCTAGGTACATGGCTTCATCAAGCTCCGCCGCCGTCGCTCGATCTCCCTCTCCGGCCACCTCCTCCACAACAGAGAGCAGATTCGGAACCCTCTCACCATCCTCTCTTCATCCCATCCCGGCCCCCGCACCGACTCCGCTCTGGCGACTCGGGTGGTGCCTCAACCCTAGCCGCCAGGGGCTTTACCTCTTTCCTCCCCTCCCTCTGTCGTCGTCGGGGGATGCTGTTGAGCTAAGCCAAGAGGCCGACAGCGGTGACGGAGGTCGTCTACCTCATCATGGGGGTCGTGCGGGGGGCCTCTGCATGAGGAGGCGTGGCCGTTCGGGTCTTGGCGGCGCGATGGCCAGCCCTGCTTCGGGCGGGCCATCTGACCTTTGATCAGCGGCAGCAGCATGGAGGGCCTGGTGGGCGGGTCTGTTGCATGCGTGGTCTGGCCTCCGGTCAGATCAGATCTGGCAGGTGCGGTCTGCTTGCTGCGGGGTGGCAGAGATCGATAGCGGTCCCCTGTACACGATGTTGGATGGAGGTTCAGCGAGCAATCAGGATAAAAAACCTTGCTCCCGGCTAGTTGCCAAGGCCGGCGATGACGGGGCTCTTCTGTGTCATCCCCTTCTTGAAGGCATCGCCATGGAGAAGTTGCATACCTCTATCCACTACCTTTGGGAGGAACCGTAGATCAGTGAATCGGATGACGGTGGCGCTCTTGTGTCGTTCCCCCCTTGGGGGCGTCATTCTTGGAGGTGTGCATTGGCTCGAGGGACAGTCCACGTTTTCAGCGATGGAGCGGCGTTTCTTGTGACGCATCGACGACGTGGAGTCTCGGTAGTGTGGCGCTTCAGGTTCTCGGCAGTAGATGCATGATGATGGATGCGCGTAGGAAGGTGATGTTGTCTGGTGTTGTGGTGGCGTCGACGACAGGCCTGGCAAGGTCGATGTGTCAATACCTACTCCGAAGATGGATCGGTGGAAGACGATGGCGGCGGCCTCTGCAACGCGCGCCTGCGGGGCCCTGCCCGCTGAGAGTGCGTTGGACCGGTATGTGCTCCAGACTCCAGACCCGGCGATTGCGGCTTGGTTGAGACCTCCGGTTTTAGATATTGGGCTTTGGTGTGAGGTCTGGGCAGGCGGACTCAACAATGCGCACCCCTTCTTCAAATTGATAGAAGTCGCGACAGATGTTGCAAGATGATGGCTTGAGATTTATTAATGTATTATTTTGTAAGGTCTTAAAATGAATAATTAATAAAATGGTTGTATGCATCGCCCTGGTGCAGAGGCCGGGGTCATCGTCCTTTTCGAAAAATGAAAATTCTTGATTCTTATTAGGGGCAGAGCATAGAAGGAAATATCATGTTTTATATGGCAAGATACAAATACCAAAAGCCATCCTTGACACTTAAATTTCGGATAGCTCTGTTCTACACCACCTCCCCAAATCAGCCCTCCTTTCTAGGTGGATGGCGCCATGCCTTTGGAATAGGTGGATACTGGGTACAAGGTACTGCCTCTGGAAGTTTTCCCACAACCACTCCCTCATTTCTCGCACACTCTCGAGCCACCAGGAGCCGCACAGGACCGCAGGCTGCCATGGCTCGTCGGAGCATCTGAAGCTCGTCACGAGGTTCCAGTTCAACGCCCAGGATCGCCGCCATCGTGGCACACGGGAGGAGCTCAAACTCGTGGTTACCAGCAACTTTTTATGTAGAAAGAGGCAAGGGGTAATTCTGCCGTGAGTTGTTATAGTAGTGTTGCATACAGGCCGTTGATGAGTGATCGGACAACGGACGCAAGACCTGGCTAATGGAGAAAAAGTAGCAGCAAGATGCTCTAGCGAAGGATGATAATACTGTCCTCGTTTCTGAGAGTATTTAACCAAAAACTACCACATTTCACGGAAACATGACAGAAAACTACCATTTTATGATTTTATGCGGAAAACTACCACTTTTGTCTTAATCCGTGGCAAAAAACTATCAAGTCTCGAAACCGGTCACTTCACCCGTGCTAAGCACCAAACTAACCAGTCGGTCCCACGTTTCAGGCGCCACGGTGGCCAACCGATGCCCGTCGCACGTTAACGGCGCGTCCGCGATCGGAAAGTGATCTGATGATTCAGCATTATCCATCGAGGGGGTCATTTACTCGGCAACTAACCACACCCAGGCCAGGCTTAGTGATTTAGCTGACGCAACTCACAAGTATTATAGTAAAAAAATAATACTTGGGCACAAGTAATTGCCTTAAGGAGAACCAACACTATTTTGAAAAGCAGTTAAACAACTTCAGAACTAGAATCTCCAAAGCCTACAATCATCATGCCTTTCATCTCGTCGCCTGCTACCCCTCGCTATCAGTATGCTTAGTGTGTCCTCTGCCTCCTCCGGCTCAACGGCGATTTGCACTCCTGACCTTCCTCAAGGTTGGCCGCATAGGGTGGCCCCAATGATGGTGTGTTGTGTGGTTGCTGCATCTATGTGACCAGAAGCTAACATGGCGACAGCAAGTGAGCTTGGCAGACAGCCGGATGGAAGCAAGCTGATGCGCCACTCTGCTTATGATGGAGTCACGGGCGAACCTTGACTAAGCAGCCGACATGAACCTGTTGCACAAGTCAATCTATCTAACAAGATTTGCTTGTTTTTATAACAGGAGACAGTACTCCAGGCATGTTCTCCAATTCCAATTCCCAATGGATCCTATTCCCAGTGGATTATCTATAGGTGGCTCCAAGGCCACTTGTTTTGTCACTCTCAGCTTTCCTGAGATGCCACTTGTTCCATCACTACACACGCTCACTTCCTTGCCAACCACTCCCTCTCTTCTCTACCAACTATGTTTTATAGACAAGATACATAACTATAGGTGAACGGTTCAACCAATCAAGAGGTACAAACTTAAAGTGTTCCACGGACCGCCGAACATGGAAGATGTTTATACATCATGTAAGGTTCCTTGAAACGATGGCACAAAATGAGCCGGTGACTCGAGCTAGGTAGCCTTGTTCAGCTACCTAACGTATACTCTATGTACTCTGTTTTCAATATGCAGTACTTCATTTCGTGGTTCCATTTACCCCTGACTATTAAAGATACCACAAATTTGATAAGATTGTTGGTGATGGTTGCACATTAATGACCAATGTGTTTCTTTTATTGTGAACCTGCATGTAGTTTTACAATGTGTTTATCACATTACACAGAGAAACTGAATCGCTTGTATCTCATTCCGTTAAACTCCATGTACAGTTGCACGAGCGATCAACAAAATGGAAGTGTTTATATACAGTCTAGAATTTTAGAGAAATAAAATGCTCTTTTGACTTTCCGGTCTCAAGGTAATCATCTGTATTCGGAACTGGCCCGTCAACTGAGTAAACTGAACCGGGATAATAGGTTACAAATGCCATCATATGTAGACTCTGTAGGCTTACCTGGAGACAAATCTCACATGTTATGAACTGGGGAAAAAATGAAAGATATAGCATATATCAGGTCAAAATAACCTGGGGAGTAATAGGTTGAATGCATATGTGCAATAAGACCGGACCAATACTACTACATCACTGGCAACACAGGCTCACAGCCCAATCCAGGCCATGCTCGACAACTAAGTCAAAATCGGACGTGAGGAAACAATTTCATAGGCTTAATCGCTTCCTTGGATAGTTAACCCTAGAGAGCTTAGTGATTTAGCTGATTCAAAACTCACAAGTATTATAGTAGAAATTACTCCTTGGGCACAAGCAATTGCCATAAGGAGAACCGGCGCTATTTTGAAAAGAAGTTAAACAACTTCAAAATTAGAATCTCCAAAAGCCTACAACCAGCGTGCCATTCATCTCGCTGCCTACTACCCCTTGCTATCAATATGCTTAGTGTCTCCTCTGCCTTCTCCAGCTCTTCGGCAGTTTGCAGTACGTACGTTGCTCAAGTTTGGTCGCGTAGTATCGCCCGGATGATAGTGTGCTGTGTCGTCCCTCCGTCTATGTGACCGGCGGCGAACCCGGCGTCGGTAACTGAGATTGGCAGACAGTGAGATGGAAGCAAGCTGATGCGACACTCTGTTTGTGCAGGAGATAGGGGTAAATCTCGACTCAGCAGCTGACAGGGGCCTGTTGGACAAGTCAATCTACCTAACAAGATTTACTTGCTTTTATAACAGGAGACAGTATTACAGGCTTCTTGTCCTACTCGGATTCCTAACGCATCCCATTCCCAGTGGATTATCTATAGGTGGCTCCAACACCACTTGTTTTGTGATTTTCACCTTTTTTTTAGAAGCGAGGCATATGAACAGCCTTAAAATGACGTCCTTTCAGGGTTCGAACAAGGTTCATAGGTTCGCAGGACACAAAGGTAGTAGTCAAGACATCAACAAGGCTGCGAAGGGCAACACTAAAGATCGATACATGGCCATCCAATTCCTAATAGATTATCTATAGGTCACTCTCACCCTTGGTGATGCCACTTGTTTTCTCGCTTTCTTCCCCACCAGTCACTCCCTCTCTTCTCCACCAACTGTGTTTTATAGACAAGATCCATAGCAATAAGTGCATGATTCAACCACTCAAGAGGTACAAACTTAACTGTTTCCACGGATCACCCGACGTGGACGATCTTCATACATTATGTAAAGTACCTTGTAAAGATGTCACAAAATGAATTGATGACTCGAGCTAGTTAGTCTTCCTCAACTACTGAAGGAATACTCTATGTACTCTGTTTTCAGTATGCAACACTTCATTTTGTGGTTACATTTACCGCTGGCTATTGAAGACATCACAAATTTGATAAAATTGTTGGTGATGGCTGCGTAGAAAATATAGGATGGCTAATGATTTTGTTGTTGTATTGATCTGACCCAGGTGTGGATATATATAGAGTACAATATGTGAGAGAGACTTGGAGTAGGGGTCAAGTCGTACATGATTTAAAGCAATCTTATCTCTAACTCCTAATCTCTAACTTAAACATAATTATAATTCTAACATTCCCCCTCAGTCGTAGTGGGAGTAAAGCGGACTAGTACGACTGAATTTGAAGTCTTGTGTTTTCGTCGTCTTCTCCGCTGCGCCATCATCAACTGCGTCTCTGATGGGTCGGCACCTAGGGCGGTGACTCCGTCCCCTGGTGCCTTCCTTGTCTCTCCTCTCTTCCCTCCCGCAGTCACAGTGGAAGTGGCGTAAACGCTGGTGACGACGCGGATGCTATTGACTGGAGTTGTTACCGATATGTTCTTGTAGACGTAGCCATTAATGTCAATGTTGAGGTAGCCAATCATGATGATGTAGCCGTAGTCGATGGTGTGGTCGTCGTACAAAGCCTGGAGGCGCAAAAAAATGCGCTATGACGGAGCTGCAGACGTGGACGATGCACCTTGCGGATGTCAGAGGATGCTGTCGGCGATGAGTCCATCGATTTTGCCAAGACCGGAGGAAGCCCATCAAGCACACATCGGTTTTGCCAGAATCGTGTGGCCGTGTAGGGTCATCACTGGAGTGACGCCGTGTCGATGCAGTCATGCCGTCATGGAGGACGCGGTCGATGACGTTGTCATGACACGGTCGATGCCGTCGTGGAGGTCATGTCTTGCAGAAAAGTCTGACAGAGGACACTAGGTGTCTATCTTGTGGACGAGGTGGCAAAGGTGTGTTGACGATGATGGTGTTGAAGACCACGTTGATGAAGACCTTGACGATAAAGTATCAGCGATGGCGTTACAATGGCGTGTCGACAATGATATGTCGCTTGAAGGCGTTCCTTATGGCGACCAAGTGTCGATGTCGTGTCGCGTCGGAGAAGTCGGTGAATATTGCATGCATCTCGCTCCACACCGGCCTCGCGTGTGGGTGATGTATGTTGAGATCACTTCTCCTACTCGTAGACGTGCTCGACCAAGTATATTGGCTTGTAGCCTCGCGTAGTCGTGCGGCTCGGTGTAGACACGTCGAGATAGCCCCTGCGGAGCTATTTGGCCCGCACCTGTTCCGATGCGACGCGGATGCGAGAGCTCGGTGCGTGGTCGCCAGATACATGTGTTGCCTCCATCGGTGCACACGACACCATGGATGTGTCGTTGGATTTTGCATGTATTGGCTGTATATGAACAGTTTTACTAAAGCACATCTAAATGTGCTATAACTATTGCATATCTAAATGTGATATAAGTATTATTATTATATTTTTAACATAGTATAGACGCAAGCGTTTATATAACGCGCATACATTCATCTTTATAAACACACACACATATACATGCAGGTACGGCCTCTGTCGGCCGAGAGATTCGCTTTCGCGAGTCCGCCCTCCCGTGATCGGCACACACTATCTTCGCTGTTGTCCCCTTGTCCCCGATGCAATATGCAGGGTTGGTTGCACGCTGTGATGGATTTGAACCGATTTTCGCCGGATGGATAGGTCAGGAAGATCTAGGCATTTATATGTAGCTAAGAAAAATTGGTCTAAGGGATTTCGAAAATTGGAATTGATCTAATCTAAGGAATTGATCTAAACTATGCCGCGTCCCGGGAGAGAGAAAATTAATCTTTCCAGAGGCAGCGCGCTGCGGAAATGGTAGAGGAATCTAGGATCGGCGTGGTGAGACTAACCCCGCTCGAATACCATGTAGAAAATATAGGATGGCTAATGATTCTGTTGTTGTATTGATCTGACCCAGGTGTGGGATATATATAGAGTACAATATGTGTGAGAGACTTGGAGTAGGGGTCAAGTCGTACATGGTTTAAAGCAATCTTACCTCTAACTTCTAATCTTTAACTTAAATATAATTATAATTCTAACATGCTGCACATCAGTGACTAATTTGTTCCTTTTATTGTGAACCTGCGTGTATTTTTACAGTGTGTTTATCGCATTACACGGAGAAAGCTAAAAAGCTTGTATTTCATCTCATCTTCTATATCTAAATAACTAGCCCTTATTAATCTATTTCTCTCAACATGCAAGTATGTCACTTCATCATTTAACATGCATGGAGAAAGACACCCCACAACATGCAACCATGCATAATAAAAAGTCACCTCAACATGCAAACATGCATGATAATTTACATACTATTATGATATTTATATTATACAATAACCAAATACCATAAATCATTTTTGTTTTAGTTCTCATATTATTACTCTACATATTCATGTTTCATACAACCAATTCTCACTGGATATATTGCAAAACATTTCCGCAATAACGTGCGGGGCTAAACCCTAAACCTTAAACTCCCCGCACAGCTGGACGAACAATCAACAAAACTGACTCTGTGTGTTTGTACAATCTGGAATTTTACACTGGTAGAAAAAGGGCCTGTTGTCCCGGTTCGTAAGGGCCTTTTGTCCCGGTTCCTGAACCGGGACTAAAGGGTCGGTACTAATGCTCTGTCCCTTTAGTCCCGGTTCAATCCAGAACCGAGACAGATGGGCCTCCACGTGGCCTGTGCGCGGAGCCCAGGCAGGAGACCCTTTGGTCCCGGTTGGTGGCACCAACCGGGACCAATAGGCATCCACGCGTCAGCATTTCT
>NW_024118257.1:0-8505 GCF_003073215.2 Triticum urartu
TGTTTTTCTATTTAACTGCAACTGTTGGGCTTTATTAAAAATACTAAAACGTTTCCAAAAATCCTGAAAATAATTGTGGGGTCTGTTTAGAATATTTCCAACAGCAAACATTTATTTCCAGAATTATTTGAGCATTTAAATTATTTTATAGCATTTAAATGCCCAAAATCAAATACTTATGGTTTAATTCAATGACCTTCTGTTGACCTAGAAAATTGTGCACCAATTTTGCTAGAGGTTCTAACCCAAGACAAAGAGAGTGAACTTTTTAGAAGGGCATTTCAAGTTCATTGAAAAATAATTTTAGTAAACCCTAGTTGTTTCCAGGGGGGTTGGGGGTTCTGTCTTCCCCATTTCAAATTTAAGAGGAATTTAAACATGATGCACACTCTAATGCTTGAGCTAACTAGGGTGTGACAATTTGGCCAGAGGTTGCCGAATATGCTAATAAAGCTAATGTCATTGTTGGTGAGCCCAGGAAATACAAGGAGGGCAACAAGGTCTTGGGGAGACAGGTTGTGCTTGAAAAGCAACCCGGTGGCAAGGAAATAATCAAGATCACCATCAAGAATCTGACACTCGGAGGGCAACCATAAGTGCAAGAGAACACTCATGTCAAATTTGTTAAGCCCAAGAGTCCAGAGGTTGGTAAGTGGAACACGAATGAAGCTAAAGTGCAGCGCAATAAAATTAAGCCAATGTTTGATATGTTGTTGTCTAAGTATGCCAATCACGCAGCAGGTTCTAGCTCTAACCAGTCATCAAATTTGAAGCGTTCAAGGTCACCTCCTCAGGAAGAATTTCAGCATCATGCAAGGCCATATGGGTCGTGGGCGCCGGGACCATGGATGCCGTCACCCCCTATGTGCCATACTACATGGGAGACTTCAATGGAGGATGGTGGCAGCCCCCAATGGCCCCTTGTGCTTTTCATCCGGATTGGGAAGAACCAAGGAGGCCCATTCATGAGAGACTTTCTTATCCCACACAAGGCCGTTTGTACAATGGTGTCAATCGGCCAATGCAAGATAATCAAAAAAGGGTCGGCAAGCAAGAATGGCATGTTAAATCGTCAAGTGCTGCAACGGTCGAGTCAAGCAAAGGCAAGGAAAAAATCGATGCTGACTCACTCATCTTGGGCACCGAAACATTTACCATACAACAGCCGATTATGCATAGCAATCCGACTGAGCCGATACTCGCTATCGCGTCGACGCACTCGGCTAATGACCATGAAACAAGCACTGGCCAAGTAAAGACGAGAGATCCTAAATACACTCAACCAAAGTGGTGTCCCCCAGGGCTAACAAAGACACAAAAGAGGAAATTACAGAGGTTAAGGAGTCAAGAGATGACAGAACAAGAGGCCGAGAAGCAAAGGGATTAGTTGTTCAATGACACTCGGCCCATGGTGCCTACAAAACAAGAGTGGAGGCCTAAACATATTCAAGATGCAGTGGCTTCTGCACCTATCACAGTAGCACCTACACCACCAAAAGAGGACGATGTAATCATTACATCGTCTGCGTTACCTATTGCTTCCTCTTTGCTCGAATAAATTTCAGAATCGGTGGATACACTAGGGGAAGAGGAGGATATGTTAGATTATGAGTCTACACCGGTTCATGAAGGTATGGATATTAATATGGTGTATTACTTACCCATTGAGTTTCGTGCTGTAGATGAGGAAGGAGAGGTGGCTCAGCTAGATTTCGGCCCTAAAAACGCAATATTCGAGAAACCAAAAGACCCGGTGACACATTTGAAACCGTTGTATTTCAGAGGTCATATCAACGGATCGCCGCTCAGTCGAATGCCTGTCGATGGTGGTGCTGTGGTAAATCTTATGCCCTATTCGGTCTTCAAGAAATTGGGTTTGCCTGATGAAGAGCTGATAAAGACGAATATGGTGCTCAATGGATTTGAAGGCAAAGAGAAAACTGAAGCCAAAGGTGTGATGTATGTGGAGCTTACAGTCGGAAGCAAAACTTTGGCTACTGCATTCTTTGTCACTGAGGTGCAAGGTAACTACAACGTCATACTAGGCCGTGATTGGGTTCATGCAAAACCAATGCGTGCCATCCACTATGCACCAGTTTTTGATCCAGTGGGTTGATGATGAAGTGGAAGTCATTCATGCGGATAACTCGGCCTGTGTTGCTTTGGCCGATGCACATGTGGATTGGCAACACCCCAATGCTACTTGCTTGACAGGGCATGACTTGTCAGAGTTTGATTTTCTCAACGCGACCAAGAATGCTTTCGTGCCTGTCTCTTTAAAGCCGGATGAATGCAATCGGCTGCAAGGTATGATATGTTTAAATGGATTCTAGTTCCGAGTGGTTACAGAAATGACTTGTAAAATATCGGTCCCGCGAGAACGATATGTATGAGTCTATAGAGGAGTTGGATGACATGGATAAACTTGGACAAGGTTTTACATCGGCCGATCCATTAGAAGATATAGATATTGGAGATGGTTCAATCACTCGACCGACGTTTGTAAACAAAAATTTGAAAGCCAATTGTAAAGCTAAGTTAATCGAGCTATTTAAAGAGTATGTATGTTACTTTGCATGGGAATATCATGAGATGCCAGGTCTAAGCCGAGAGCTAGTGGAGCATCGGTTACCTAGAAAGGCTGGCTTTAGACCATATAAACTATCAGCCAGAAAGTTTAACCCAAAAACATATGACCGGATCAAGGAGGAGATCGGTCGTTTTCTTAAAGCTAATTTTATCAGACCTTGCAGGTATGCCGAGTGGATTTCTAACATTGTCCCAGTGGAAAAGAAAGGATCCGGCAAGTTGAGGGTGTGCATTGACTTCAGAGATTTGAATAGGGTTGCACCCAAAGATGAGTATCCCATGCCAATAGCCGATATGCTTATTAATGATGCTTCTGGACATTGGGTTATTAGCTTTCTAGATGGTAATGCCGGATACAATCAAAGTTTTATGGCCAAAGAGGACATGTCCAAGACAGCTTTTCGATGCCCTGGTTTCCTTGGTATATTCGAGTGGACAGTGATGACATTTGGATTAAAAAATGCTAGAGCCACATACCAAAGGGCTATGAACTTGATTTTTCATGATTTATTCGGTGTCATACTTGAAGTTTATATTGATGATATTGTTGTCATATCGGATGCTTTTGAGTCTCACTTGGCCGATTTGCGTTTAGCTTTTGAAAGAATGAAAAAGTATGGACTAAATATGAATCCTTTGAAATGTGCATTTGGCGTGTCATTTGGCAAGTTTTGGGGTTTCATTATCCATGAAGATGACATAGAGATTGATCCCAAAAAGATAGAGGCCATACAGAAAGTGGAGGCTCCAACATGCAAGAGAGATATGCAAAAGTTCCTTGGCAAGGTCAATTACTTGAGGAGGTTCATAGCTAATCTGACAGGGAAGGTTGATGCGTTTACTCTTATCCTTCGGTTAAAGAATGATGTTGATTTCACTTGGGGGCAAAACAGCAAGAAGCATTTGATATGATCAAGAATTATTTGTGCACTCCTCCAGTGATGAAACCACCCAAGCATAGGGAACCCTTCAGGCTTCACATTGTAGTAGATGAAGGAGATATTGGTGTTGTTCTGACTCAAGAAACCAAAGGAAAAGAGCATGCCATCACTTATTTGAGCCGCCGCTTATTGGATGCTGAGACAAGGTATACATTTACTGAAAAATTATGTCTATGTTTATATTATGCTTGCACAAAATTGAGACATTATTTAGTGCCGAGTGCTTGCATAGTAACTTGTCAGACCGATGTCGTTAAATACATGTTGCATAGACCAATTCTTAGTAGTAGAATTGGCAAGTGGGCTTATGCTTTGACTGAATATGATTTGGCTTATGAATCTCTAAAATCCATGAATGGCCAAATCATTGCTAATTTTATTGTTGAACATCGGATTGATGACAAGCATGATATTGATATAAACCTTGTCTCACTAGTGCCGTGGAGGTTATATTTTGATGGTTCAGTTTGTAGCAATGGCCAAGGTGTTGGTATTATTTACATATCTCCTCATGGTGCTGTTTTTGAAGCCTCATGCCGCTTAGAATATTTTTGTACAAACAATCAAGCCGAATATGAAGCATTGTTATTCGGCCTAGAGATGTTGCTTTCTATAGGGGTTACACATACTGAGGCTTATGGTTATTCATTATTAGTAGTGCAACAAATATCCAAAGTCTTTCAATGTTTTGACGAATCACTTAATGTTTATCTTGATAAATGTCTAGATATAATTTCTAGTTTGGATTATTTTAGCATTGCTCATATATCTAGACATGACAATTGGATGGATTTAAGAATACTAGGAAGTAAGACAGTACAATTGGATGGATTTAAGAATACTAGGAAGTTGGAAGTTGGAATAATGATCAGTTGCCCGATGATAAGTTCAAGGACTACAGGTGATGAGATGGGCCATAACCCACATGCCCCAGGACCTGCCAAGAAGCAAGCACATTCTTGCTGAAGGAAAAACCCTGGAAGAGAGTACGACCTTACCCACCGACGATTTTATAGGAGTAACGCAAAACCTGAGAGTTGGAAAGGAACGATAGATGTTTGTTTGGTTTGCAGAATCCATGGAATTATCCGAACTTAGTTCGTCGACAAGAGAAATTCTGCAATGCTTGTGAGGATGACCGAGTGTTAGAATGCGAGATTCGCTAAACCGTATACAAAGTAATGATTTGGGTGCGGGATGGATTGATCACCATACTGACTTACTCTTATTGTTTGCCTTGCTATATGGGATGGTAAATCTAAGTGACTTGCCTATAGTTGAGAGACGACGATATTAAACCTTGTTTGAACCTTAGAATGGTATAAGTATTTTCCCTTGTACACGGCAGTTGTTGCCAACCGTAGGTTATACGGTGAGATTCAACCCAGACCCATTTCCTGCAGGAGAAACCATACATTGTTGACCACCATGAGATATCGATAGTTGTTTAGTTTTGGTGCTAGACACATCAGCTATGAAGACCCAATCTCGGAATAACCTTACCAAGAGGAAAGGACAGAAGAATTGAGTAAAAGGTATTGCCACTACCTGAAGAGCCTAGAGAAGGAATTATCCTTACGATCTGAGAAGAACGACACTGTTAACAATATGGATGAAGTATATGAGTTTGATGGAACCGTAACCATGCTTCTAAGGGTGGTAGCACCCCAGACCCCGAACGATTGATGAAATTTTGAATGGACCCCGAACCTAACCTATTTCTTTCTAGCCTCTCCGAATCTCGAGGACGAGATTCCTTTTAAGGGTGGTAGGTTTGTAACATCCCAAAATTCTAAATTTTGTAATGTTATAATAAATAGATAGATTTGATTGATTGTTTGATTGATTGTGTGAAATTGAGTGAAATTCGAAACCTTTTTGAAAGTTAAATGAGAGGGAATAAAAGGACTTTCTCAAACTTTCATTTTTCATTCGTGATCTCCGTGAATTCAAATTCTTTTCTCCATGAAACCCTGGAGAGAAGATGACATGACTTCTTCCATTTATTTAAATGACAAGGGGTGTTGAAAATATTTGAATTTCATTTGGAAAATATTTCCAATTCTGAAACTTTATGCAACTCAATGATTTTCACAAGAGGAGATAAAATGACTTCTTCAAATTATATGAAATATGAGTTGGGAGTTTGAAAGGATCAAATTCAATGTCTTTTGAAATTATTTTTTCAATTTGGAGTTATTTGGATTTTATTCAAATCATTTTTCTTCAAAAATAAAATACATGGAAAATAGGGTAACATGATTCCCTACAACAGAAAATTGGAGAGAAATAAATTTGATTTCATTTTGGTATTTCTAAAATGATTTTCGTTGGATCTTATTAGAGCAGGACCACTGTTGGAATTATTAGAATTTGTGTGTATTTTGTTTAATGCTAGAAAAATGTTCATGCCGTAGAAAATCTTTTCAAAAATAAAATACATGGAAAATAGGGTAACATGATTCCCTAAAACAGAAAATTGGAGAGAAATAAATTTGATTTCATTTTGGTATTTCTAAAATGATTTTCGTTGGATCTTATTAGAGCAGGACCACTGTTGGAATTATTAGAATTTGTGTGTATTTTGTTTAATGCTAGAAAAATGTTCATGCCGTAGAAAATCTTTTTCTGAAAATTTTGATATATAATATGCCTATATAAAAATTTTATTTTGTTTTTGTTATTCGGTTTTCCTTCTATTTCTATTTAAAAAAACTGTACGTGCTGTCCATATTTATTTATCGCCTACATACCCAGTATAGTAGCTTCTGGCGCCTCTTTTTTTTTCTCTTAAATAAGCCAGTCCCAGCCAGCCTTTTCCTTTTCAGATTTTATTTTTCTTTGGCAAAAAAATGCAGCACGTACGCGCGCGGCCGGCCGATGGGCTTTAGGCCGTGCGAGGCGCTTAGCTCTTTTCCTCTGTTTCGTTTATTTTGGTCTTATATTTAGTCCCACATTGCCTAGCCTTTAACCTCTAAACATTTTTTTCATCAATAAATATAGACCCATAGAGCCTCCACAAATCATCCGATTTAGGTTAAATCAATATTTTGGTTTGACTAATAAAAATATTTTTCTCCTCTTCGGCGCGACTTTTGAAAATTGTCTTCTTTCTCCAAAGCCATCTTTTCTCCGCCTTATAAAGGTAACTTTATTTATACTTTCGTAGTTTATTATTTCTAGACTAATACGATAAAATAATTAGATTATCAATTAGTCTACGTATTTATACATTAGACCCTAGCTGTAGCTATTTTTCTTCCGTAAAACAGCTTGGCCCTGATTTTTCAAATAGTCATAACTTTTTACTCGTTCATCCAAATTAGATGAAACCAATGCCTATAGCTTCGTCTTGTTTTTACCTATCCAGTGAACCTGTCACATCAACTTTTTGAAAATTTTAAATTTCGAATTTTGTTCAGATTTATATTCAAACTTCTTTTGATTATAACTTGAGTTTTATAACTCCGATTTAGTTGATTCTTTTTGTAAATTAAAGCTCTTGACCTAAACTTCCTGATAAGGCCAAATTCACATAATTTTGGTACTATTAGAAATTGTTTTATGTTGCAGGAGTTATTTGCTGGGTTTTGAAGCTTTCCGAATTGTTTTCTTCTTTCTCTCTGACCTTTTGAGTGATTGCTTATGTGTGGTTACTATTCAAGATGGCAATGGGGCCCCGAAACCCGCGTCCCCGTGGGTTTTTACCCTATTAGGGGACGGGGATGGGCATCTTTTCATCCCCGCGGGGCTGTTGTTGGGCACATTATACAACCCGACACGTTTCGTGGGTTTACACCCGTTTCGGTAGTCCCCTAACCCGAAACCCGGCAATACTCACAAAATTACATTACTTTTTATCAATGTAGTCATCTTACCCCCGGAATCTTAGAGGCCTTGATGTGTTCACAAGATTGGATAAGAAACAAACATAAAGGTGTCTCTTTCTTTACATATCATCATAAAGTTTATCATTATCTTGCTGTAATGTTTCGTAAGATGTTCATTACTACTTATTTGATTCTCATAGATGCTGACAATGAATAAGGACAAAGCTTTTGGAGTTGTCTTCAAGACATTCAAGAGGGAATGCAGGTGAAGTACAGGTACTTGCAAATTTCATATACCAATCTGCATATTTTTCTCATGTTTATCTTTAGCTTGAGCGAGTTTTGATCTTCCCTAGTACTTGGCACTTTGATTTGGCATTGGAAGATTTGAAGATGGTCGTTTGGAGGCTTGGAGATGTGAAAGATGCCATAATGATTCTAACTTTAAAGTGATTTGTGAACTATAAGTTCTATTTCAAAACTTATATAGCTGTTGAACCATCTACTATTGTTTTTTGTTGAAATTTACTCAAGTTATGCTGCTGAAATGTGCTTGTTTTGCTGCTGAAATGTTATTCTTTGTCACCACTATGTTTGTTTAAGTATTTTGAATTTATCATGGGTTCCCCGTGGGTTCCCCGAAACCCGATGGGTTTAGGGGACGGGCAGAAAACTAGCCCCACACTCGTGGGGATGGGTTTGGGAAGGCAAAACCCGATGGGTTTCGTCCCCGTTGCCATCTTGAGTTACTATTGCTTGCTTACGATAGATTGACCAGAGTGTGACGAGTAGAACTATCAAGAGTTATGAGTGCGAATCATCTTCATCAACATTGCTGGCAAGTTCACACTTTGATCATACCCCTTTATCACCCAGTTTTTATGCATTAGTTTCAACCTCAAACATTGCATGAGTAGGATTGATAACATGTGGGTATTGGGAAGTAGTTGATGAGGTCGGAACCTATTACCCTGCATTCAAACCTTGGGAGTTACTTCTACATTTGCTTATTATGCCATGCTATGCTATTAGACGTGGATTGGGTAAGTGATATCCATGACAGATGTGAGTTTGTTAATTTTAATGGTTTATCTAAGGTGGCAACTTAAACACACATCTGGGTGGATTGAGGCACCTGGTTATTC